>NW_024412413.1:27157635-27187748 GCF_014898765.1 Herpailurus yagouaroundi | reverse complement strand
TGTGTGTGTGTGTGTGTGTGTGTGTGTGTGTGTGTGTGTGTGTGTGTATGGTCCATTTTAAGCAAATTTTTATGAAGGATGTAAAGTCATTGTCTAGATTATTATTATTATTATTTTTTGCATGTGTATTTGTTCCAGCTCCATTTGTTGAAAAGACTCTTTGCTTCATTGTATTGCATTTACTCCTTTGTCAACAATCAGTCAACTGTATTTATGTGGTTCTGTTTTTAGGCTCTCCCGTTCTGTTCTGTTGAAATATTTTGTCTGCTTGTTCACTAGTACTGCACTCCCTTGACTGTAGCTTTGTAGTAAGTCTTGAAATCAGACAGGGTCAGTCCTCTCACTTGGTTTTTTTTCAATACTAGTATATTGCATTAATTGATTTTTTAAAGTTGAACTAGCCTTATACACCTGGCATAAGTTCTATTTGATCATGGTGCATAATTCTCTTTTACACCTTTTTTTTTTTTTTTTAGATTTGATTTGCTAGTATTTTGTTGAGGATTTTTGCATCTATATTCATTTTAGATACTAGCTAGTGGTTTTCTAGTAATGTCTTTGTCTGGTTTTCTTCTCAGGGTAATGTTGGCCTCATAGAATGAGTTAGGAAGTATTCCCTCTGCTCTATTCTATGAAAAAGATTGTAGAGAATAGGTATTATTTTTTTTTTTAAATGTTTGGTAGAATTCATAGTGAACCCATCTGGGCCTGGTGCTTTATATTCTGGAAGGTTATTATTGATTCAATTTCTTTAATAGATACAGGCTTATTCAAGTAGTCTGCTTCTTGTGTGAATTTTGCCAGGTTGTGTCTTTCAAAGAATTGGTGCCCTTTATCTAAGTTATCTGAGGGTATAGAGTTAGTTGTCCATGGGAATTGTAATAACGTCCCTTGTTTCATTTCTGATATTAGCAATTTGTGCCTTCTCTTTTTTTCTTAGTTAGCCTGGTTAGTGGCTTATTAATTTTTTTTATCTTTATAAAGAACGAGCTTTTGATCTTATCAATTTTTCTATTGATTTCCTGTTTTCAATTTTATTGATTTCCACTCTAATTCTTATTATTTCCTTTCTTCTGCGTACTTTAGATTTAATTTGCTCTTCTTTTTCTAGTTTCCTAAGGTGGGAGCTTAGATGGTTGGTTTTAGATATTTCTTTTTTTTTCTAACATGTATATTCAATGCTAAAATTTTCCTTTAAGCATTTGTGGCTTACACTGCATCCCACAAATTTGGTAAGTTGTGTTTCATTTTCATTTAGTGCAAAGTACTGTTTAATTTCTCTTGATATTTCTTTTTTGACCCACGTGTTATGTAGCGGTGTATTGTTTAATCTTCAAGTATTTTGGGATTGTCCAGCTGGCTTCCCATTAATGATTTCAAGTTTAATCCCACTGTAATCTGAGAGCAGACATTGCATGATTTCTGGTTTTTTTTAGTTAATTAATTAATTTTTAATTTATATTCAAGTTAGTTAGCATATAGTGCAATAATGTTTTTAGATTCCAGTGATTCATCTCCTATGTATAACACCCAGTGCTCATTGCAACAAGTGTCCTCTTTAATGCCCCTTGCCCATTTAGCCCATCCCCCCACCCACAGCCCCTCCAGCAGCCCTCAGTTTGTTCTCCATATTTAAGAGTCTCTTATGTTTTGTCCCCCTCTGTTTTTATATTATTTTTGCTTCCCTTCCCTTATGTTCATCTGTTTTGTATCTTAAATTCCACCTATGAGTGAAGTCATATGATATTTTTCTTTTACTGATTTCACTTAGCATAATACCCTCTAGTTCTATCCATGTTGTTGCAAATGGCAGGGTTTAATTCTTTTTGATTGCTGAGTAATACTCCATTATAAATATAAACATCTTCTTTATCCATTCATCCCTCAATGGACATTTTGGGCTCTTTCCATACTTTGGCTATAGACATTGTATGATTTCTATTTTAAATTTGTTAAGTTGTGTTACATGACCCAGAATGTGGTCTATATTAGTGAGTGTTTCATGTGAACTTGAGAAGAATATGTATTCTGTTGTTGGTTGAAGTAGTCTATAGATGTCCATTTTATGTATTTGATTGATGGTGTTGTTGAGTTCAGGTATGTCTTTACTGATTTCCTGCCTGCTGGATCTGTCCATTTGTGATAGAGGGGGTTAAAGTCTACAATTATAATAATGGATTCATCTGTTTCTCTTTGCAGTCTCATCAGTTTTTGCCTCACATATTTTGGCATTCTGTTGTTAGGTGCATATGCGTTAACAGTTGTTATGTCTTCTTGGAGAATTGATCATTTTATCATTATGTAATGTCCTTCTTTTCCCTGATAGCATTCTTTGCTCTGAAGTGTGCTACGTCTGAAATTAATATAGCTGCTCCTTTTTTTTGAATAGTGTTACTATAGTATATCTTTCTTTCTTTATTTTTAATCTGTATGTGTTTTTATATTTAAATGGGTTTCTTGCAGACAACATAGAGTTAGGTCTTGTTTTTTTATCTAATCTGACAATCTCTGTCTTTTAATTGGTGCCTGTAGACCATTGACATTCAAAATGATTGTTGAGATAGTTGGATTATTTTCCACTATATTTGCTACTGTTTCCTATTTGTTGCCCTTGTTCTTTGTTTCTATTCTATTTTTGTTTTTTACTTTTTCTGCCTTTTATGGTTTTGATTTATGTGACTCTGTTTTCTCTCCTTTCTTAGCACATCTGTTACACCTTTTTTCCCTTAAGGCCTTCCTACTTGCCAGGCCCTGTTGTAATATACTTCTTTTTTAAAAATCCTTTTTAGTGGTTGCCCTAGAGTGGTTGCATATATACATTTGCAAATAAGCCGAGTCCACTTTCAAGCAACACTATACTGCTTCATGGGCAGTGCAAGTATTTTATAAAAACAAGATAATTCTAATTCCTCCCTCCTGTCTCTTGTATCATTGTGGTCATTCATTTCTCATGCATAAGCGTATATACATATAATCAGATGCACTGTTGTTATTTTTTTTTAACAAACTGTTATGTTAGATCAGTGAAGAGTAAGAAAAAGTTTGGGTTTTGTCTTGACTTATCCTTCACCACTGCTCTTTATGTAGATCTGAGTTTCTGACCTGTCTCGTTTTCCTTCTCTCTAAAGAACTTCTTTTAATAGTTTTTACAAGACAGGTCTATTGGCAACAGATTCTTTACATTTTTGTTTGTTTGACAAAGTTTTTATTTCTCCTTCACTTTTGAAGGATAGTATTACAGGGTACAGAATTCTAGGTTGGTGGGTTTTTCTGCTCTCAATGCTTTAAATATTTCCCTCTATTCTCTTCTTGCTTACATGGTATCTGAAGGAAGTTGGATGTAATTCTTACTCTGTAGCACTTGATCAAAGTTTTTAATTAAGCATTTGTGTGTATGTGTGTGTGTGTGATTATTTGATAAATATCCATCTTTCCTACTAAACTCAGCTCTATAATTTGCAAGGTCCCTGACTGGCTTTGTTTACCACTGTGTCCTTAGTGCCTAATATGGCTTGGTACATTCATATAACCACAAACATGATGTTGTAAAAGATTTGCTGTAGTGCAGAGCACTTTAACCTAAGAATTTTACAAATGGGATTTGGGGACAGGTGATATCTATGTGTAGAATTTTGAGAATATATATCTGTGTGTTTTCCTGGGGATAGAATCTGTTGTTTTTCAATTCATTAAAGGCTGTAGCACATAATGCCCTAGTTCTTACTTGCCTGCAGCTAAGTACATAATAACATTAGTACTGGAGTGCTGTTAATATGCAAGATAGAAAGTTTGGTTTCCACATATTCTAAGAAAGCAACCTTAGTTAGATTCCAAGCATTTTTAAGAACAGAAGAAAACAAGACAGCATGTACCTCCATTTTGGAAAGCTCTAGCAATGTATGCAAACCCTTACTTATGGAATATTTTTCAGTTGTGTATTTATGATTTCCAGAAAGGAATCAGCTGAAGTATCAGCACATAAGCCCAAGAGGTTAGCAAATTATTTTATTTGCTGAAGGCATAAATAAATGTCTTCATTGCTTACAGGAAAAGGGAATGATTTCTTAGATTTTTTTTCTCAGAAGTTCAAAATGACTTGCTAATATTCTTAGCAAAATAATTTGCAAATACTGTCCCAATTACAGTTTGGCCATTAGCCCCCTACTAGTTTTTAATATGCTGTTTAACCTTCTGAAAGAAAAGATATTTTAACACGCTGGGAAGAAATGCCCAGGTAGAATATGTATGTAATGTGCTTTCTAGTTTGGCACAAAGGCATCTACTTTGATTTAGTCACATCATCTTCATATTTATATAGCATCTTCCTGTAGGATTCCTGACATGCTTCACAGTTATGATTGCCTGAATTCTTATAATGTTGCTTATAAACATTTTTAGATGGAGAAGCTGAGGCAGAGTTCCACAATTACGTATGGAAATTACAAGTAGAATCCTGAGTCAGTCTTTAATTCAACAAGATTGTATTTTCTTTCCAATTTTCTCTCCAGGTATATAATTACTTCAGCACATTTTATTAAGCACTTGTAGAGTTCAAGCCACTGTATATTCAAAGATGAGACCTTATTCCTGATTGACAAGATATCTTGCCCAGACCTTTCCTAATCCCCTCTAGTCAGAATTCACCTCTTCCTTCTCCATAGTCCAAAGCACATTGAATTACTAATGTATTGCCCTCTTTAATTTATCTTGAATTAGAGCAAAAGTTGTGGTTGGTAACATGGTCAGTGTGCCAATTTTAATTAATCCTGTTGGTCTTTTTCATCATTGCCACCCAGGTATAACTACCATCAGTAGGATCAAAGAAGATAGAAATAGTAGACCCAAAAATCACCTTAAAGATGATTTTGAGGCACATACTTTGATTTTATAGATAGGGGAACTGAGATTCAGTAAGACTAATTGACTTGCCCAAGATCACAGCATGGCAGAACGAACCAATGTCTTTAAATATTAAGGATATTTTTATATGTGTATTTACGCACACACATACTGATGAAATTTGCAACAACAGATGTGTTCATTGATATACTGTGAACTCTGGCTCTGCCTGGTGATGTTTGCCAATTTCCATGGTGCACATATTCTCATCATGGCTGATTTAATCTACCAAAAGTTTAACAACTGGCTCACAAAATTTCTGAAAATTTAATAATTGTATATCAGGTTGCTATGAACCAGCTCTAGCATTCCACTGGATGTGCCCCTGAAATCATGTATTTACAATTAAAACATTCGACCATTTTCTTACTCTTTCTAGTTATCCATTCAGAGACACTTTACCTTATTTTCTGATTAATATTTCCGTGAGGAAATAAATTATTCCTCACATGTCAGCTTTATTTATTTTTTTTAAGTTTTTTTTTTTTAATGTTTATTTATTTTTCAGACAGAGAGAAACAGAGCATGAACGGGGGGAAGGTCAGAGAGAGGGAGACACAGAATCCAAAACAGACTCCAGGCTCTGAGCGGTCAGCACAGAGCCTGACGCAGGGCTCGAACTCGCAACCACAAGATCATGACCTGAGCCAAAGTCGGACGCCCAACCGACTGAGCCACCCAGGTGCCCCTGCACATGTCAGCTTTAATCTTCACTTTAAGGTGTTTTTGTTTTGTTTGTTTTGTTTTTAGGATTTAATAACTTGTTAATAAGTGTTTAAAAGTACTTGAGGGTCTGTCTATTAAGAGAACTTTGGATGAATCCCTGAGTGTCAGTTATCTATTGTTAGGTTACAAATCTCCCCAAATACTTATTAGCTTAAAACAACAACCCGGCGTGCCTAGCAGCTCGGTTGGTTGAGTGTCCAACTTCGGCTCAGGTCATGATCTTATGGTTTGTGAGTTCAAGCCCCATGTCGGGCTTTGCACTGATAACATAGAGCCTGCTTCCGATTCTGTCTTCCTCTCTCTCTGTCCCTCCTCCTCTCACACAAGCACGCTCTCTCAAATAAGTAAACATTAAAAAAAATTTTTTTTAAGAAATTAAAAAAAAAACCCTATAGTTTACGGTTCTGGCTAAATCTTGTCTAGGTTGGGCTCACCTGATCCTGACGGGGTTTGTCCATGCATCTGAGGTTGTTAATGCAACCCATTAATAGGGTTGATGAGGCTGGCTGGTCTTAGCTGTTGTCACCCATATGTCCAGTGATAGAGTGGCTGTTGGCTGAAGCCATAAGGGGAACTTTGTGTTTCTCACTATCCAGTGAGTCAGACCTGGCCTGTTTACATAGCTTCAGGGTTTCAAGGGTACAGAGTGAAAACTACAAAGTCTCTTAAGGCCTAGTCTCCAAACTGGTACATTACTTCCACAAGTCCATCCCAGTTCAGGGAGTGGGGAAATAGACTCTACCTTTTGAAGGGAGAAACACCAAATAGTGTGGCCATTCCATTCCATTCCATTACTGATTTGTTTTGAGGTTTAGATCGTTACGTCCATGGGACAGAGGTGAGTGTACATGGCATGGTTGGCCTTCAGTCAGAAATTGATTAGGGAGGCCAGGGTGGCTCAGTCGGTTAAGCATCTGACTTCGGCTCAGGTTAAGCGTCTGATTTCAGCTTAGGTCATGATCTCACAGTTCGTGGGTTCAAGTCCCACACTGGGCTCTGTGCTGACAGCTCAGAGCCTGGAAACTGCTTCGGATTCTGTGTCTCCTCCTCTCTCTCTCTGCCCCTCTCCCGCTCGCACTCTGTCTCTGTCTCTCTCTCTCAAAAATAAACATTAAAAAAAATTTATAATAAACATTTTAAAAAAGAAATTGATTAGAGTTTTCTTTTCCAGTGTTTAAAAGAAATTAATAACCTTTACTTATAAACCATCTCTACTTGGATGATCACTCATTGATACACTCAACAACTAATAATTTCCTTATCAGTTTAATTCATATATCTTAACACTCTCTTCTGCACACACTAGGTAGCTAAGGGTTGGGAGGGGGGCAGAACTAAACAATAAGGCAGTATTGTCTGCCTAACAATTGGAGACCAATATAAGACATTAAGTAACCAATTGATAAATTTTATACCATCATTCAGGTTCAGGAAAAGAAACAGTCACTGGAGAAGAGATTAGTTGGGGAAGATTGCTTCATAGAGAACCACTTTTTATTTATTTATTTTTAAAAATTTAAATCCAAGTTGGTTAACATATATTGTAATAATGATTTCAGGAATAGAATTTAGTGATTGATTACTTACATATAACACCCAGTGCTCATCCCAACAAGTGCCTTCCTTAATACCCATCACCCATTTAGCCCATCCCTCCACCCAACACCCCATCAGCAACCCTCAGTTCTCTGTATTAAAAGTGTCTAATGGTTTGCTTCCCTCTCTGTTTTTATTTTACTTTTCCTTCTCTTCTCCTATGTTCATCTGTTTTGTTTCTTAAGTTCCACATGAGTGAAATCATATGATGCCTTTCTCTGACTGACTTATTTCGCTTAGATAATACATTCTAGTTCTATCCACGTTGCTGCAAATGGCAAGATTTTTTCTTTTTGATCATCAAATAATATTCCATTGTGTGTAAATACCACATCTTCTTTATCCATTTGTCAGTTGATGAATATTTGGGCTCTTTCTATACTTTTGCTATTGTCAATAGTGTTGCTGTAAACATTGGGGTACATGTGCCCCTTCGAATCAGCACTCCTGTATCCTTTGGATAAATACCTAGTAGTGCAATTGGGTACTTTTATCTTTAATTTTTTGAGGAACCTCCGTACTGTTTTCCAGAGAGGCTGCACCAGTTTGCATTCTCACCAGCAGTGCAAAAGGGTTCCTCTTTCTCTGTATCCTCACCAACATCTATTGTTTCCTGAGTCATTAATTTTAGCCATTCTGACAGGTGTGAGGTGGTATCTCATTGTGATTTTGATTTGTATTTCCCTGATGAGTGATGTTGAGCATCTTTTCATGGGTCTGTTACCATCTGAATGTCTTCTTTGGAAAAGTGTGTATTCATATATTTTGCCCATTTCTTCAGTGGATTATTTGCTTTTTGGGTGTTGTTTGATAAGTTCTTTATAGATTTTTGGATACTAACCCTTTATCTGATATGTCATCTTCTCCTATTCCCTTGGTTGCCTTTTAGTTTTGCTGACCGTTTCCTTCGCTGTGCAGATTTTTATCTTGATGCTTTTATTTCCCTCGCCTCTGGAGCCATGTTAAGTAAGTAGTTGCTGTGGCCGAGGTCAAAAAGGTTGTTACCTGTTTTCTCCTCTAGGATTTTGATGGCTTCCTGTCTTATGTTTAGGTCTTTCATCCATTTTGAGTTTAGTTTTGTGTATGGTGTAAGAAAGTGGTCCAGGTTCATTCTTCTGCATGTCGTTGTCCAGTTTTCTCAGCACCACTTGCTGACGAGACGGTCTTTATTCCGTTGGATATTCTTTCCTACTTTGTCAAAGATTAGTTGGCCATGTGTTTGTGGGTCCATTTCCGGGTTCTCTATTCTCTTCCATTGATCTGAGTGTCTGTTTTTGTGCCAGTACCATACTGTCTTGATGATTACAGCTTTGTAGTACAGCTTGAAGCCCGGCATTGTGATGCCTCCAGCTTTGGTTTTCTTTTTCAAGATTGCTTTGGCTATTTGGGGTCTTTCTTGGTTCCATACAAATTTTAGGATTGTCTGTTCTAGTTCTGTGAAGAATGCTGGTGTTATTTTGATACAGATTGCATTGAATATGTAGATTGCTTTGGGTAGTATCGACATTTTAACATAGTTCTTTTTCCAAACCATGACCATGGAATATTTTTCCTTTTTTAATGTGTGTCTTCTTCAGTTTCTCTCATAAGCTTTCTATAGTTTTCAGCATATAGATTTTTCACCTCTTTGGTCAAGTTTATTCTTAGGTATTTTATGGTTTTGGTGCAATTGTAAATGGGATCAATACCTTGATTTCTCTTTCTGATGCTTCATTATTGGTATATAGAAATACAACCAATTTCTGTACATTGATTTTATAACCTGAGACTTTGATGAATTCATGTATCAGTTCTAGCAGTTTTTTGGTGGAGTCTTTTGGGTTTTCCACATAGAGTATAATGTCGTCTGTAAAGAGTGAAAGTTTGACTTCCTCCTTGTTGGTTTGGATGCCTTTTATTTCTTTTTGTTGTCTGATTGCTGAGGCTAGGACTTCTAACACTATGTTGAATAACAGTGGTAAAGTGGAACAATGAGCAAGTTTTTATTAATCACTTTTTCCCTTTTATCTTTGTTCTAATTCTAGTTGCTGAAATGTAATGTTCATTGAATCAGATAATAAAAAAAATAAAGCTTGGACTTTTAATTTTTTTCATTTCTACTTATTTCATTTTATTGTAATTTATAAAAGTATTAGACCACAAGAGATGAAGGAACTGTCCCTTCAGCAGAAGATTTGACAACTCCTGTTTTATAGTATACTTTCCAGACAATTATTCAGCTTTGGCTTGAACCCTTCTAGTAACTAGGAGCTCATTACCTTTCTAGGAAGCTAATTCATTATTGGACTGTTCTGATTATTAGAAAATGTTTTCTTAGACTGAGTAGAATTCAACCTTCCTATGATTTGCAATCCTAAGACTTGATCCTGCCCCTGGAACTATACAACATAAATTTACTCTCTTTTAATGTATGACAGATCTTTGGATATTCAAAAACACTTGTCATATCCCTCTTTAGTTTTCTTTAAGCCTCACTTTTTCTGATTATCCATATGACAGTTTCCAGAACCTCCTTGTCCTGATTGCCCTTTTCTGGACATACTCTTTTAATAATGTCTTTCTTAAAATGTATTACCCAGAACTAATTGGATCATAAATTTCTTGTTCTGGACAATAAATATACTTCTGCTAATGGTGCCAATAATGCAGTAAGTTTTTTTAGCAGTCCTGTCACTCTGTTGATTCACAATGAGTCATAATTTCTTAAGAGGGAATCAGAACTTCAAAATAGTCTCCATATTCAGCTGATTCCTTGTGTAAATACACTTGTCTGCCTTTTTTGATTCCTTTTAGGGAGGAAAGAAAAAAGTTAATTTTCATTTCTAACCTTACTGATTTTTAATTTTTCCATTTAAATATTAGCAACATGGCTGGTAATGTAACAGCAGATTTTAAGCAGGGGTGCTATATTTAGAAACATCATTGTGGGTAAAGGGTGGAGGGTAGCAGATGAACTGGAACAGGAGGGAGATGAAATGTTGGACGAACTGTTCAGTGACTGATATAGAAACTCAGATGACAAATGACAATGGCCTTAGTTAGAGAAGAAACAAAGAAGATGTAGAGAAGGGAACAGAACCCAGAGATATGTAAGTAATAAAAATTAATAGGACTTGATAACTAATTTATATGGAAATGACAGAGAGTAATGAGTGAGGAAGGGGGAAATGGCAGCTCCTGACATTTAGAAGCTGACCTGGCATTTACAGCTAAGCCATGTTATTTCCTGTCGGGCGTTAAGAACTTCACAGAATACTATCCGATGAGATATTCTGAGGCCATAATAACATGAGACAAAACAGGTCCACTCCATGCTTTTGTCTAAGTGTAGACAAAAGCAGTCACTGTGCCATCTACAAAATTCCAAACACCCGCTTCTTTTGACTGAAATGAGTGATGGTACTTTTTACCAATTATAGCATTGTCCTTGCTCTGGGCTCTCCTTCCTGTACAGAAGATGTGTTGAGATCACTACCATAAAATTTCCCCTTTCTGCCAGCATTCAATCTAGAATAGACCACTGCTTCCTTAGACTCTTTCTCAAATTACTCAAGCAAATAGCAAATCCTATAATGGGTTCTTTTTGATGCTCTCATACTGAGTTCTATGGTTCCCTATGCTGTGCATTCTTTACTGCAAATGAGCCATAACTCACCTCATTCACCTAGAGATGGGTTCCTGGTTGTCTCCAGCTGAAGGGCGTTAAGAATAATTCCAGAGTTTCTTGCTTGGACAATAGGTATAGAAATAAAGTATATTTAGTATAGAAGTAAAGAATACAAGATGAGAGGAAGGTAATGTCTTCAATTTTTAACAGCTTATCTTTGAAATAATAGTGGTTTAATCTCAGTGGGGATATCTAGGAGGATTTTGGTTGGATATATGGCTCTGGGGCTTAAGAAAGATGTCTTTTAAAATAATAATTTTTCTTTTTTTTTTTTTTAAGTTTACCTATTTATTTTGAGGGGGTAGGTGAGAGTGGGGAAGGGGAAGAGAGATTGGAGAGAGAGAATCCCAGGCAGGCTCCACACTATCAGCGCAGACCCCGACTCAGGGCTCAGTCTCACAAACTGTGAGATCATGACCTGAGCCGAAATCAACAATTGGATGCTTAACTGACTGAGTGAGCCACCCAGGCTCATCTTAAAGGTTTTATTAATTATTATTATTATTTTAATGTTTATTCACTTTTGAGAGAGAGAGAGAGAGAGAGAGAGAGAGAGAGAGAGAGAACAAGCGGGGGAGGGGCATAGAGATAGGGAGACATAGAATCTGAAGCAGGCTCCAGGCTCTGACCTGTCAGCACAGAGCCCAACATGGGGCTTGAACTCACAAATCGTGAGATCATGACCTGAGCTGAAGTCAAGATGCTTAACCAACTAAGCCACTTAGGCACCCCAAGATTTTATTTTTAAATAATCTCTACACCCAGTGTGGGGCTTGAATTTACAACACTGAGATCAAGAGTCGCATGCTCTACTGACTGAGCCAGCCAGGTGCCCCTAAGTGAGATGTCTGGCTGAATGTATCTATTTCTCATCTCTACCCATACATAAGTATACTCAGAAATATATATTTGAGAGCCATTGTTTATATAACAATTGAAGCTGTGGGGTTAGCTAAGGTCAGCAGGGAGGGAGAAAATGAAAAGAGAAAAGCCTGAGGACTGAACCCTGAGGAACACCTATATTTATGAGGTGAGCAGAAAATGAGATGCTCAGAAAGACTCTTGGGGGAAGCTGCCATTAAGAAGAGAATCAGAAGTAGAAAAAGACCAGAAGTTAGAAAAGGAGAGAGTTTTAAGAAGAACAATGAGATTAGTTCTACATGCTGCTAAGAAGACAAGTGAAATAAGGAGCCCTTTAAGCCATCTGATATGTTCTGTTATTTTTTTGAGCACCTCTTTACTTTCTGGCACAATAAGATGTCTCACGTTCCTCTTATTCTTCCCTACCCTAACCCTAGCATCAGCCATTTGTCTAAGAACTCCTGTTTCCTTTGAGTGGAAAATGGTATTTAGAAACCATGATCTGGGATATTATTCCTTTTAAGAAGCTTGTCTGTGAAGGCCAATGGCTATATGGTGGTCACATGGGGGAATGGAAGGATGGAGAGAGGGGGAAACTTGGCTTAAGTAAAGATGAGCAAACCAGAGATCTGATTATCAGACCTGAAGCTTAAGGTCAGAAGCAAGATAAGGATGATTTGACCTTGAGTCCCAGAGTGGCATATAGAACTCCAAAGGTTAGGATTCATTTTAGGAATCTGCGTGGAGCTCTGCCTTTCAACATGCATTAAGAGAGGCCATCTGCCAGGGTTGCACACCAAAACAAAGCTTGAAGCCACCTGTGAAATATTTGGGTTATCTCCTGTGCCAACCATTTTTCCTGGCATGTGGGCTTTAGTGGTGCAATTGTAACTCTCTAATTATTAAGGTGATAATTATGTTTATTGACTTTAAATATTCTTTATCATTAAGAAAAGAATTGGACATTGGTATAAACATCTCTGGTTTTGTTGACCAAGTATTGCACCTCTCTTTCTTCCAGAAAATATCCATTTTCTTACTACAAACATAGGGAATCCCAACTCCTGGCTAAAGTTATTGGACTAAAGATGAGTAACCACATCAAGTAGGGCTGATCAAAATACTGTGTTTTGGTCCTGAGTGAGCAGGTGACCTGAACCAGGTCAATGAGAGTCCTTTCTTGGGGGTTGAAAAACTGATGCTGGGAAAGAGGCTTACTCCCCCTGTCAGACAGAGAGGTGGAGCGTCAATTTGTTTGTGGTAAAATTCCCAGGAAGAAGCCAGTGTAAGAGAAACAGAGATGCGAGATGCCACTCCGAGTGGCATTTGAATCTCTCTGATCCCTTGTCTGTGAGGCCCAGGTGCACTCTTGCCATCTCAGAACTGGAGGAGCCTGCTAACACAGATTCCTTTTTGCCTAAGCTAGTTTTGACTCAAGTTTCAGTCACTTTTCACCAAAAGAGAGAGACCTCACTCATACAATGACTTCAAATAAGTCTCATTTGAATTTGTATTGTCAGAAGCTTATGACTTCATTGGTACTGTCAAGAGTTAACTTTATTCCCCCCCCCCTTTTTAAACTGAAGTATATTAACATACCATGTTATATTAGTGTCAGGTGTACAATATAATGATTCAACAATTCTGTACATTTCTTAGTACTCATCAAAAGTAAGTGTACTCTTGATCTCCTTTATCTATTTTACTCCTCCCTCCACCCACCTCCCCTCTGGCAACCACCAGTTTGTTCTCTGTATTTAAGAGTGTGTTTTTAGTTTGTCTTTTTAAAATTTGTTTTGTCTCTTACATTCCACATATGAGTGAAATCATATGGTATGTTTCTTTTTCTGTATGACTTATTTCACTTAGCAGTATACCCTCTAGGTCCATCTTTGTTGTTACAAATGGCAAGAGCTCATTCTTTTTTATGGCTGAGTAATATTCCACTATTATATATATGTGTGTGTGTATCTATATCTATATCTATATCTATATCTATATCTGTATATATATCTATCTATATCTATACTTATATCTATCTTTATCCATTCATCTTTTTCCACATCTTTATTCACTTATCTATCGATGGATACTTGGGTTGCTTCCATATCTTGCCATATCTTGGCTATTGTAAATAATGCTACAGTAAACATAGGGGTGCATATATCTTTTCAAATTAGTGTTTTTGTTTTCCTTGAATAAATACCCAGTAGTAGAATTACTGGATCATAGGGTAGTTCTATTTTTAACTTTTTGAGGAAACTCCATACTGTTTCCCACAGTGGCTGCACCAATTTGTATTCCCATCAAAGTGCATGAGGGTTCCTTTTTCTCTACATCCTTGTCAACACTTGTTGTTTCTTCTATTTTTGATTTTAACCATTCTGACATGTGTGAGGTGATATCTCATTGTGGTTTTGATTTGCATTTTCCTGATGATGAGTGATGTTGAGCATCTTTTCAAGCATCTGTTGGCCATCTGTAGGTCTTCTTTGGAAAAATATCTGTTCAGGTCCTCTGCCCATTTTTAAATTGTATCTTTTTTTTTTTTTTTTTTTTTTTTTGGTGTTCAGTTGTATAAGTTCTTTATATATTTTTGATATTAACCTATTAATGGATATGTCATTTGCAAATACCTTCTTTATTCAGTAGGTTTTCTTTTTGTTTTGTTGATGGTTTCCTTTGCTGTGCAAAAGCCTTTTGTTTTGGTGTAGTCCAAATAACTTAGTTTTGCTTTTGTTTCCCTTGCCTGAGGAGACTTACCTAGAAAAATGTTTCTATGGCTGATATCAAAGAAATTATTGCCTATGTTTTCTTCTGGGATTTTTATGATTTCAGGTCTCACATTTAGGTCTTTAATCCTTTATCCTTTATCATTTAAAATGAAGTTAACTTCATTCTGGCAAGGATTTCAAACAACCCACTCAAATAGTAAGAAGTAAAGTAACCACAAATGGCTATTGCGTTTTTCCTAATAAAAGCAGCAGTTGGGGGGCATCTGGGTGGCTCAGTCCATTAAGCATCCGACTTTGACTTTGGCTCAGGTCATGAGCTCACAATAGGGAGTTTGAGCCCTGCTGAGAGTGCAGAGCCTGCTTGGGATTCTTTCTCTTTCCGTCTCTCTCTGCCCCTCCCGTACTTGTGCATCCCAGAAGTTGTTCAAAATGTTTTTTCCTACTTATGCCTAATAGTAGAACCTCTATCCCAGGTGGTCTCCCAAGGATCTTTTTCATATTAACAACCTTAATTTAAATTGTATTTTCTATTCTTCACTTTCTGCACTTTATTGTACTGATTGTATATTATCTTGTTACTTTGTTAAATCTCCCATTTAAAAAAAATTTTTTTAACATTTATTATTGAGAGAGACACACAGAGCATGAGCAGGGGAGGGGCCAAGAGATGGAGAGACACAGAATCTGAAGCAGGCTCCGGGTTCTGAGCTGTCAGCACAGAGCCCGACGCTGGGCTCGAACCCACAAACTGCGAGATGATGACCTGAGCCGAAGTTGGAAGCTTAACCGACTGAGCCACCCAGGTGCCCCTAAATCTCCCATTTCTAAAGCAACAAGAAATAAATGATTTGTAAGAGAAAGTATGTATACTTTCTTATCTTTCACCCCTTTAGTTACAACCTACCAAGTGCTTACTCAAACTTACACTTTCGATAACTGAAAAGTTATTTTGACAGGTTTTACTATCTACTCTTTAGCTTTTCTAGTCCGTAAGGATAAGTAGAAGCCTTAATCCTTATGTTTACCCAGGCATTTGCAGAATTCAAGGACAGCTATCCAAGTTGGCTAATGGCTTTGTACTTTAAAAAGAATCTGGTTAGGGTTCAGTGCTTATAATCACTCAATGCATTCAATGCATTGTTAGTCATTGCATTCCATAGTTTTTCTTTGCCAGCCCCTCCTTACAGAATTATCCTCTAGTTTTCTTCTGGGGATTGACCTTTCCCCCACTTTGAGTCTATGAGATCTCAGTGCACTATGATCCCTGTATCAGAGCCCAAGATCAAGATCCTTGAGCCATGACCCAGGCCCAAGACAATCTGCACATGTGTTCCGGAGGTAAGTACTTCACCTAACCCAGTACAGTCCGAGCACGTTTCGGGATATTTGTTAATGTTACCAGCAGATATATTTTTCTTCTCCCTTGAATATGAACTTAAGGGTCTGTGAGGCTGGGATTTCTGCAGCCATCTCATAAGCATGAAGGGATTCTCTGTCTGAGGACGGAGCCAGCCTGAAAGACACGGAGCTGAAAGAGAAAGAGGAACCCACGCCTAATTACTTGAACCAAAAATTAACTTTGTCCTCAAGCCCATTTGAATGAATCTTCCTGTTACTTATAACCAAAAGAATCTTTTTTTTTTTTTAAAAGCTTATTTATTTATCTTGACAGAGAGAGAGAATGAGTGGAGGACAGGCAGAGAGAGAGGGAGAGAGAGAGAGAGAGAGAGGAATCCCAAGGGGGCTTCTGATCATCACAGGGCTCAGTCTCACAAACTGTGAGATCATGGGCTGAGCTGAAATCAGGAGTCAGACACTTAATCCTACAGGAGAAAACAGGCAGCAACCTCTTTGACCTTGGCCACAGCAACTTCTTGCTTGACATACCTGTGGAGGCAAGGGAAATAAAAGCAAAAATGAACTATTGGGACCTCATCAAGATAAAAAGCTTCTCAAAAATAATATAAAAACAGGGAGGGGGACAAAACATAAGAGACTCTTAAATATGGAGAACAAAAAGAGGGTTACTGGAAAGGTTGTGGGGGGGGTGGGCTAAGTGGGTAAGGGGCATTAAGGAATCTACTCCTGAAATCATTGTTGTACCATATGCTAACTAACTAGGATGTAAATTAAAAAAATAAATTAAAAAATGGTTAAAAAAAAGAAACACAAAAAAAAGATAAAAAGCTTCTGAACAGCAAAGGAACCATTCAACAAAGCTAAAAGGCACCTGATGGAATGGGAGAAGATATTTGCAAATGACATATTGGTTGGTATCCAAAATCTGTAGAGAACTTACCAAACTGAACACCCAAAAAACAAATAATGTACTGAAGAAATGGGCAAAAGACATGAATGCACACTTTTCCAAAGACATCCAGATGGTAACAGACCCATGAAAAGATGCTCAACATCACTCATCATCAGGGAAATACAAATCAAAACCACAATGAGATATCACCTCACACCTGTCAGAATGGCTAAAATTAACAACTCAGGAAACAACAGATGTTTGTGAGGATACAGAGAAAGAGGAACCCTTTTTAACTGCTGTTGGGAATGCAAACTGGTGTAACCTCTCTGGAAAACAGTATGGAGGTTCCTCAAAAAACTTAAAAAATTACCCTATGACCCAGCAATTGCACTACTAGGTAATTATCCACAGGATACAAAAATGCTGATTCGAAGGGGCACATGTACCCCAGTGTTTATAGCAATGTCATCAACAAGAGCCAAATTATGGGAAGTCCGGGCGGCTGGCCGGGCCATCCGAGTGTCCATGGGGCTCCAAGTCCCCGGCCCCACCCGCCCTCAGTTGTGGTCAGACTCCTCCTCCTCTGCTTCATGAAGCCACTTGAAGAAGGCTGTGACAGATTTAAGGCTACGCCCTTGCCCTGTTGCTCAGCGGGGTCCTTGCTACTCTCCCAGCTATAGAAGGCCTCCTCTTCCACCATGTCCTCATCCTACAGCGCATCAAAGAACATCCAAAGCAGGCTGGCGGGCTGTTCTAAGGTCACTACAAGGGCCTGGAGGGCGTAGAGCGCCTGCAACTCCTTCTGTTCATCACATAAGTATTTCTGTAGCAGTTTCGCTCAAGCTTTCAGCACCGCCACATCCACTCGGAGGGGCGTCTCAAAGAGAATTGCAGAATAGCAGACAGCTGTCATGAGGGCAAGAACCAGTGTGTTGGATGCTACCTGCTGCTGACTCAGGTTGGCCTCTATCCAGTCAAAGACCCGCTGGTTACTGCTGCCCTCCTTCAGCAGCTTCTCCAGCTGTCTGCTCAGCTCCTCAGAGGAGAGCATCCTCTGGCCAGGGGCTTCAGACTCCTCCACCTTCTGTTCAGCGACGAATGCCCTGACGTCCTGGCCTTCAGATAGAAATTCTTTCCAGCTGAGTCCAGCTTCTCGCCCCAGCATCCCCACCTTTTTGGGACCCATGCTTTTACACAGAAGCCCCAGGATCTCCAACAGAGAAGCAGCTTTGCCCAGGGGTCTCAGAGGTTTTATAATCTCCCTGAACAGCTCCCCCATAGGTCCTCCACCTTCCTGCAGAATGGGCATCATGAGTTCCTCTCAGTAGAGCCACACATGGGGGGTGTGTGTCAATTTCCATGTCTTCAGCCAATTCTAGGATTTCATACAAACCTTGGTAGTACTGAGCAGTGGAGAGGTGCCCGGCAAAGAGCAGCTGGTGCAGCAGCCGCCCCATATGCCCACGAGCGATGGTGCTGCGCTCCAGTGCCGACTGGATGCCATGCGGCACAAAGGTGAAGAGCAGGGAGGGTGAGACCAGCTCCTGTACGCACTGCGCTGCCTCCTTCATGTCATTGAGATGGAGATATTCTTCAATAATGGCCTTGGATTTCTTTTTCCAGCTGTTCCTCAGAGAGCGCAGCCTTTGGGGGGCTCGCCGGGGGCAGGGTGGCTTCTCGCTTCACAGCATCCCACCCACGGTCCCGATCCTCCGTGAGGCTAGCTGCCTTGCGCGGTCACTCAGGCTGGGAGGGCCGCTCTCTACTCCGCTCTTCCTCTTCCTGGCTGAAGCTCCGCTTGGTGGCAGGTGTCCGAAAGCGATCGAGCCGGTCTCCACGCTCACTTCCCCGTTCACTCCGCTCTAGGCGGTCTCCCCGGTCCCCAGCTTTCTCACCTCTTTCCCGGCTCAAGCTACTCCTCTGTACCACACATCTGCTATCTGTGTTTACTGTAGGTACTGCTTGTTGAAGGGCAGAGAAGCCGTTCAAGGTACTAGTAGCTGGACGAGCAGCTTATGGTGCTGCGTCAGAGGGCTTGGCCCCTGAGCCTCCACTGCTGCCCTTGCCGCAGCTCGATCGCCCGCCAGGTGCAAAGAGCTGGTTGTGAGAATCAATGGAGCCAGGCTTCGTGATCTTGGTGAGCCGTGAGGTGTCAGTAGGTGTCAGCAAGGCTGCCCTTGCCGATGGGGACTGTGTTCCAGCCACCATCATCCACAAGTGGGAGGCCTCGGCTAATGGGTGGGCCTGGAGGGCCACCCCCACGCTTGTCTCTGCCCTTGACCATTAGCTGCTGCGCTTTTACATGCTCCCAGTGCTCCTCCATTTCAGCCTCCTTGTGGATCTGGTCTTGCAGCATGGTCTTGGGACCCTGGTCCCCACAGCGTGGCACCCAATTGCTCTGTCGCAGATCCAGCACGTCTTGCAGCATAAAGCGGATTCGGGATGAAGTCTTCTTTTCCTTAATGATTTTTTCCGTCTGGTTGAAATACTGATCCATTCGGGGCTTGGCTTTTTCAAAGTCCAGATCTTTGCCAATGGTAGTGAGCAGACGACAAAGGCATTCAGAGACTCTTCATCATGGTTCTTAAGTAGTTTAACCACACAGCCATGCGTTATTGCCTCCATTAACATCTTCAGCTTAAACGACTCCCCAATAAACTTGATATTCCCTAACGAGCGCCGCCAGGCTATGTCTCGAGCCTCTTCCAACTCTTCCTTCAGGCGTCCTCGTTCTTCTGCCATAGCAGCTTCATCCATTTCTTTTTGCTTCTTCTCAAAAACCTCATCATCATCTTTGTCTTTCTCAAACTCCTTCTGACATGGACTCAACAATAGTTTTCGGAAGTTCACAGTCACTGTTGGCTTTTCTGTAGTGGGCGCTTTCAGCACCATGAGGCAGCGGCACATGTTGGCAAAGGCCACAGAGAAGCTGGGCTCTGAAATGGCCTTGTCGAAGATGAGGTCAATGAACCCTTTGAGGCGTTCCTCAGTGTCGATGGCCCGCTGTGTCACCTGCTTCATCAGCTGCTGGAACATCTGGGGTGTCAGCTTATTCAGTATGGAGCGCACCCTGCGGAACAGGTCCTGGGTTTTGCTGCCATCAGCATCCTCTTCCCCTCGATCCTTATCAGCAGCCGTCCGCTTGCTGCTGGGTTTTTTAAAGTTTTTATTTACTTATTTGAGAGAGAGAGAGAGAGATTGAGAGAGAGCGCAAGCGGGGGAGGGGTGAGAAAAGGGGGACAGAGGATCTGAAGCAGGCACTGCACAGAGAGCAGAAAGCCTGATGTGGGGCTCAAACTCATGAACCATGAGATCGTGACTCGAGCTGAAGACAGATGCTTAACTGACTGAGCCACCCAGGCGTCCCTTTTTAAAGATTTTTAAAATGTTTTTTATTTATTTTGAGAGAGAGAGAGCGAGTGTAAGCGACCATGAGTGGGGAAGGGGCAGAGAGGGGAGAATATCTTAATCTGGCTCTGTGATGACAGCACAAACTATGAGATCATGACCTGAGCTGAAATCAAGACTAGGATGCTTAACCGACTGAGCCACCCAAGCACCACACTCCTATTACAATCTAACTTGGGTCAGTGAATGGGAAAAAAATCTCTGCTCCACAGAGTCATTCACAGAACCCAGGCTCCTGCCAAGCTGTGGCTTCACCATCCTCTGGGGCCTCAAATCCTCTACTGGATCCTGTGTGTCTAATGGCAGGCCAAGGAGAAGAGTGAGTGAGGAGAAGAGAGGCTTATGTGCCAGGTTTTAGTCAGCCCCCAAAGAGGGGGCTTCTGCCACATTCCATTGGCCACAACTCAGTTCTCTGCCAGCCCATCCTACCAACTGCAAGAAAGCGGAGATCTGTGATCTAGTGGCGTGTCCTGGAAGAGGAGAAACTTGAACATCGATAAGAACTAGCTTTCTCTGCGCCACCCTCTGAGCCCCAAGTTTTCTTCTGAACAGAAAAATTAGTAATTGCTATTTGCCAGCACTTTATGACGATTGAATGAGGCAACAGGTGTGGACATGGTGAAGTGGTAATCAAATGCTAGTTATGAATACTCCTGGGTAATTTTGTCCCTTTACCTCTGCATTTCATTTGTGAAATGTGTAGATTGATATGCTTTCTAAGAATCCTTCCCAACCCTGAGACGCTTAGATTCTGTAGTTCTTTTAAACTTTCACCAAGCAAATGCCTCTCTGACTGCATTGGTGCCTTAGGATTCTACACATGATTCTATAACCCAGTCCCCCCGCCCCCAAACCCTCCTTCACTGCTGTAATATTGCCCATGTTCTTTCAGAGTCATAACCTCATTCTCATCCCATGTTAATTCTGTTCGTTCTAACTGGATAAAATATCATTTTTTGCCTTCCTGTTACATCAGCCAGTTCCAGCCTGCTAGATTTCTTAATTTCGGAAGAAACTTGTAGATGTGGGGAAGAGAACCTAAGAGAGCATTCACCAGATTTGAAATATTCAAAACACACATGATTACTTTAATCCTGTCTTGAAAGATCCTATGTAATAGTCATTTGGTTCAATCTAATTCCTTTGTCTGTGGTTGCCTTAGTTCTCTTAGCCCCAGTGTCCCAGCTTTTTTGCTCCGGCTAAATTCCCTTTGCACAATTCCTGGGGGATGTGAGTGAGGGGAGGTCTGAATTCTCCTTTTTTAAAGGCTGATGAGGGGCTGATATGCCCCTCAGGAATATTCTGGCTTCTAGGTCAGTCACATAAAGCAGAGGTAACTGGTCTACCTACTTCCATTCTAGGCCTTTCTTACCCTTCTCCAGACCACAGCCAGAGGGCTCCTTTCACATTTCAAATCTCCTATGACTCCTGTGGTTAAAACACTCTGCTGTATGTATTATACTTTAAAAAAATAGTAAGTTTGATGTATATTATACAAATAACACAATGCACAGATGTTCAGTACAGTTTGAGGAGTTTTGATAACTGAATATGCCTGTGTGAAATCACCACCCCAAATAAGATATAAACATTTCTTTCTTTCTCTTTTTTCATTTCTTTTTGCCTCAGAAAGTTTTCTTGCCCCCTTTTTTTCAGTCATTGGCCCCCTGCCTAGCCTCCACTCCCAAAGGCAACCACTTTCTGATTATCATCACCACAGATTAGTTTTGCCTGGTTTTGGATTTGATACAAATATAATCACACGGTATGGACTTTTGTGCCTATTTTTACTCAATGTAAGTTTTTTGAGAGTGTCCCATGTTGTTGTGTGTTCATTCCTTTAAATTAAGTATGAGTAGGGGCGCCTGGGTGGCGCAGTCGGTTAAGCGTCCGACTTCAGCCAGGTCACGATCTCGCGGTCCGTGAGTTCGAGCCCCGCGTCAGGCTCTGGGCTGATGGCTCGGAGCCTGGAGCCTGTTTCCGATTCTGTGTCTCCCTCTCTCTCTGCCCCTCCCCCGTTCATGCTCTGTCTCTCTCTGTCCCCAAAATAAATAAAAAACGTTGAAAAAAAATTAAAAAAAAAAAATTAAGTATGAGTATATTCCACAGTTTATCCATTCTCTTGTTGATGGACATTTGGGTTGTTTTCAGTTTTAGGCTATTTTAAGGCTTTTATGGATATCTAAGTCCTCTGAGGATGTGAGTTTTCATTTCTCTTGGGTAAATACCTAAGAGTGGAATTGTCACCAAGTAACATGGGGTTCAGCAATCTAAAGATCCATTTAGGATGAAGACCCAAACCCTGCGTGGCCCTGATCACCTCTCTGCATGCACCCCCTTCTGCGTGCACCCCCTTCTCACTGAGCTTTGGTCCCTCTGTCCATGCTCTTCCCTCTGCCAGAAACACACTTCCTTCCCCACAGCTGCCTACCTTCCAATCGGGTCATTCCTGTCATAGGCATTCACAGCTCTGTGTCTGTGATGCCCCAGAACTTACCAAGCCTGAAGTTTTATGTTTCTGGGCACAATCATTTGTTTACTGTTTGCCTCTCACTCAGCAGCAAGCTCCATGAGGGCAAGTTATCTGCCCATTTTACTCACACAATGCCCCGCCTGGTTTCTAGCCTGTACTAGCTTGTACTGAGCATCCAGTACTCATTGGTGGGTGAATGAATCATGGCCATTCTGTACCCACCACAGATTCTGTTCTCCACTTTGGTAAAAAGCCCTTTTGGTCAGCCAGAGAAGGAACTGTGCCCTCATCAGGGATTTTCCAACAGTCTGGACTCAGTGAGAGGGGGAAACACCCAGGCAATCAGTTGTGTTCAGGCTGCCTGACTCCCAGGAAAGAGAAAAGCTTGAATTTCAATCTTAGTAGGTGTTGTCCTAAGCAGACCATTATCAAAACAAAATTCCTGCTTAAAGGGGCTTCTGATCCAAATAAGATAACAAGGCAACACAGGTAGCAAATACGCTACCTCGAACTAGACCAAAGGGGACTTGCTCCTGGTTTTGTTTCCCCTAGATTTTCTTTTTGAGCACCATGTCCTGGGGGCATTCTCAAGATGGCACTGGTTTTCTTGGAAGGCAGAAATTTTTCTTGGTAGACAGGAAAATGAAGTTATTCCAGAAAATATTAGAGGACAAAGAACTAGGCGATGAAATTTACTTCTACATTGAAAAGCACCCCTGTGAGGTATTTTTACCGTTTGACTTGCCAGAGCAGAGATGCTGATAGCTAGGAAGGCTCATTTCCCCAGTGTGGGCTGCGATTGTGAGTAAGGCCATTCAGGGGTGTGTTTAGGATACATTGTCACTCCCTCCTCCTCAGAGGCCCCGATACGAACGGTAATGATTACTATAACCTTACATTCCTTTCTATGATTCTGTATTTCTCGTGGGTGATTTCCTCCCCAGGTTGACTTCTCATCTGCCTAGAGTGCTCGTGGGTGATTTCCTCCCCAGGTTGACTTCTCATCTGCCTAGAGTGATAATAACGAGCCAAGTAAATGGATACTCTTTCTTCTGTGAGTGTTTTGGCTTTGCAAAAAGAGTGCAGAAATGTGATCCTAGACAATGGGTATGGTACAGAAAGGACTAGAGGTATTCAAGAAAACAACCTGATTACTTTTATTGCCATTATTTTAGGAATCGGCAAACTTCTACAGAAGGAATTGAATATGCTCTCCTGTCTTTAAATGGGGGTGGGTGATTCTTCAGTTGAAGAGGATTTGAGGAAGTCAAAGGTGATAATATGCATTAGAAAGTCTGCCAGAAATATTTGTCAAGAAACTCAAGTGTTCATACCCTCCAATCTAGTAATTCCACTCGTAGACGTCTGTCCTGTAGAATTAATCATAGATATGGACAAGTGTCTATTACAAGGAGGATCATTGCTGCCTTATTTATAATAGGGAGAAATTAGAAATGGTCTAAATGTTTAACAAAACCAGAATGGCTAAATAAATTCTCAGGTCTGCTTATTATAAAATATTATGATACTAAATCATGTTTGCAAAGAGATTTAATAACATGGGAAGATTCTCTGGCCAACTAATCTTTCACAAAGTAGGAAAGAATATCCAATGGAATAAAGACAGTCTCTTCAGCAAGTGGTGCTGGGAAAACTGGACAGCGATATGCAGATGAATGAACCTGGACCAGTTTCTTACACCATACACAAAAATAAACTCAAAATGGATGAAAGACCTAAATGTAAGACAGGAAGCCATCAAAATCCTTGAGGAGAAAGCAGGCAAAAACCTCTTTGATCTTGGCCTCAGCAACTTCTTACTCAACACGTCTCTGGAGGCAAGGGAAACAAAAGCAACAATGAACTCCTGGGACCTCATCAAAATAAAAAGCTTCTGTACAGCGAAGGAAACAATCAGCAAAACTAAAAGGCAACAGACCAAATGGGAAAAGATATATGCAAACGACATATCAGATAAAGGGTTAGTATCCAAAATCTATAAAGAACTTATCAAACTCAACACCCAAAAAACAAATAATCCAGTGAAGAAATGGGCAAAAGACATGAATAGACACTTCTCCAAAGAAGACATCCAGATGGCCAACCGACACATGAAAAATGCTCAACATCACTCATCATCAGGGAAATACAAATCAAAACCACAAAGAGATACCACCTTACACCTGTCAGAATGGCTAACATTAATAACTCAGGCAACAACAGATGTTGGTGAGGATGCAGAGAAAGAGGATCTCTTTTGCACTGCTGGTGGGAATGCAAGCTGGTGCAGCCACTCTGGAAAACAGTATGGAGGTTCCTCAAAAAACTAAAAATAGAACTACCCTATGACCCAGCAATTGCACTACTTGGCATTTATCCACAGGATACAGGTATGCTGTTTTGAAGGGACACATGCACTCCCATGTTTATAGCAGCACTATCAGCAATAGCCAAAGTATGGAAAGAGCCCAAATGTCCATTGATGGATGAATGGATAAAGAAGACGTGGTATATATGTGTGTATACACACACACACACACACACACACACACACACACACACTGGAGTATTACTCGGCAATCAAAAAGAATGCAATCTTGCCATTTGCAACTATGTGGATGGAACTGGAGGGTATTATGCTAAGTGAAATTAATCAGTCAGAGAAAGACAAAAATCGTATGACTTCACTCATATGAGGACCTTAAGAGACAAAACAGATGAACATAAGGGAAGGAAAACAAAAATAATATAAAAACAGGGAGGGGGATAAAACAGAAGAGACTCATAAATATGGAGAACAAACTGAGAGTTACTGGAGGGGTTGTGGGAGGGGGGATGGGCTAAATGGGTAAGGGGCACTAAGGAATCTACTCCTGAAATCATTGTTGCACTATATGCTAACTAATTTGGATGCAAATTTTTAAAAATAAAAAATAAAATAAAAAAAATAACTTAGGAAAATTCTCCTAGTGAAAGAAGTACCTAGAACAAGGCCTGAAATATTGTAGGCACTCAGTAAATATTTGTTTCATCAATACATGACTGGATTACTGCCAGAGAAATGAAGATTAACATTTAAAAAAAATTTTAATGTTTATTTATTTTTGAGAAAGAGAGAGAGAAGAGGCGGGGGAGGGAGAGAGAGACAGACGGAGAGCAAGCAGGGGAGGGGCAGAGAAAGACAGAAACAGAATCTGAAGCAGGCCCCAGGCTCTGAGCTGTCAGCACAGAACCTGATGAGGGGCTTGAACCCACAAACTGTGAGATCATGACCTAAGCTGAAGCCAGACACTTAACCGACTGAGCCACCCAGGTGCCCCTGAAGGTTAACACTTTTAAAAACTATAGGTAGGGTTAACACTCCTGGAAAGGCATTTTAGAGGGGGAAAAGAAGATAAAAAAATAGATCCCCCCGCCCCCACAAAGAAAGACCACCAACAAAAAACTTGATCTTGAATCTAAGTCAATGGAAAAACCTCTCTTCTGAGACATTGTAGTGTGTTTCACTAAAATGAGATTCTGTTAACCTACTAGTTCTTGGGCAACTATTTGTGTGTGTGTGTGTGTGTGTGTGTGTGTGTGTGTGTGTGCACTAAAAATTTTTCTGAGATGTTAGTTTGAGGGACTTTTCGAATTTAAAAGAATTTAATACTTTTACCGTTTTGTTAGGTGAAGAGTTGGAAATATTTTTATCTCATTAAACAGCTTCAATTCCAAACACCCAGACATAGCACCTGCCACATAAGCCTGTTTCCTACTCTTGTCCTCTAAGGTTAAGACTGGCAGCTGTGGGTGTTCTTGAAAGTGTGTGCCTTGTAGATTTTAGCTCATTTTGAAAAACTGGCTCATTGCCATTCTGCACTCCAGCTTGTGATACTTAAATAGGAGATTGAACTGAGCCAGATATAAAAGGGAGAGAGAGGGAGAGAGAGAAAGTGCGTGTGTAAGGTGACAGTGGGGAGAGGCCCCAGAAAGAAAACTAACAAAGATATATGAGTTGGAAGCCATACTCTGAGCCAAGGGCTGCACTTGTTGAGTGGAAATTGGGGGTCCACCTACAACATAAATGTTTCAAAACTAAGATCAGGACAGAAGCATCATCAATACCCAAGGACATCCTGAGGGATATGTAAGTTCTTTTTTTTTTTTTAAGTTGATTTATTTTGAGAGAGAGAGAGAGAGAGAGAGAGAGAGAGAATCCCAAGCAGGCTCTGCATTGTCAGCACAGAGCCCCACGCAGGGCTTGAACTCACAAACTGTGAGATCAGGAGCTGGGCTGAAGTAGAATGCTTAACCGACTGAGCCACCCAGGTGCCCCTGAAGTGAAAAGCACTGTGCTTCATGGCGTGGGAAGACTCGGCTTTGTGAAGTGAAAGAAAGCGTTATAATTTTAGAAACATTCTTTGAGAAAATAATACAATTTTAGGATAGAATACTGCAACAAGGAGACACAACAGTGCTTAAGAAACATTTAAATATATCCACTAAACCCTACAACATGTATCCCCAAGCCAACTTTCCTTCAGCTAGATCCCATAATGTCTAAGGCCACTTCAAAGCTCTCTGACAGGAGGGAGATTGTGATGGAAGGAAAGTCGGAGAGCAAAGACAGAGGTCTTAACTGATTGTGGTTAAAATACCATAAATTTGCAAATGTAACAAAAACATGTGCCTTTGTGAACACGTTGTTAGGGCTCCTTCTCAGGCCTTGCCAAGTTAGGGGCCTTGAAACTCAAGCTTCATTAACTTTGAGAGAAATCCTCCTCTGACCAGCCCCACCCCTCCTAGCATTTTTCTGCAGATTAAATCCGACTAAACTTAAAGGCAGCCAGTGGGATGAGTAGAAGGCAGAAATTATAGAAAGATCACAGTGGGGACTCATATTCCTCTTGCAAATATCAAGCCCTCAGACTGGGAGATGATGAAGGACACGTTAGGTCTTCGGGAAGATACATAAAGGAGTCTTTGGGCTGACAGGCCTCCAGAGGTAAGCATTAGCACAGACTGGAAAGTAAGGCTGTTTCAACCCAGTGGAGAAGAGAAATGACCTAGGAGGGCAGGGGGGTTATTTGGAGGTAAGAGAGCAAGGAGACAGTGTCTTGCCCAGATGCCTTAGTTTGGGATCTACAAGGAATACTCTCACTGGGCACTCAGTGCTGGCCTTGCAATTCCCTCCAGGCTGGCCAATGGAAAACTTGCACCAAGTTTCTCTGGAGAAGGCTACATGTAGGAAACAAAACAAAACAAAACAAAAACCAAGGTTGACTTTTGGGTGAACCTTAAATACTGGGCCGAGCCAGGCGTTGGGGGTGAGTCGTGGATGGAGGGTTGATGAAGGACGCACCTGCAACTCCAGGAATCCCGTGGCAGCCACAGCAGAAACAGGGAGAGCGTTGAGTATCTGGTGTTGGGTGGGTGGAAGTGTGGCGGGCCGGGGGAGGGAGGCAGGGAAGACCCTTGAATGAAAGATAAAATCAGACCCTTTAGGTAAATTAAAAGTACAATGCATGTGAGAACACTCAGAAACGGAAGGAGGCAAATTAGATACATCAGAGGGGCTGCCTATGGGAAAGGGTTAGGAGTAAGAATCAGGGTTAAAAGAGAACACATTGCTCACTCAGTCACTCACTCAGTCCACAATAAACAAGAGAGGACCATGAAAACAACCAAACAAACAAAACACTCCAACAGCAATGAGAGAATGTCAGGGTTTTTTTTTTTTTTGCAAAATGAGGAGATTCCCAATAATAATGCTTGGTAGGGTGGGCGTGGAGTAGTTTCTGACTCTTGGTTGTTCCAAGATTGTGGGGCTTTAGGAAACAGGGGCTCCCTCTCATGCAGGAGAATCGAAGGGATATTTTTATTTTATTTTTATTTTTTATTTTATTTTATTTTATTTATCTGAGAGAGACAGAGAGAGAGAGAGAGAGAGAGTGCACGAGCAGGGGAGGGGCAGAGGGAGAGGGGGAGAGAGAATCTTAAGCAGGCTTCAGGCCCAGTGTGGAGCCTGATACAAGGCTTGATCTGAGGACCATGAGATCATGACCTGAATGGAAATCAAGAGTTGGACGCTTCACCAACTGAGCCACCCAGGCGTCCCTAGAAGGGATATTTTTAAAAACTACTTTGTAGTTTTTGGGAAAACAATGATAATGCTTTTGTTTTTAAAAGATGCAAATAATACAGATTATTAAATGAGTTGAATCCACAGAAAGTACTTAAAAAGAATACCTGACACATAATAAGCCCTCAATAACTACTACAAAAATAACCTGAAATTCCACCACCCAGAGAGAACCACGATTATGATTTTGGTAAATGTCTTTTCTAGGAAATGTATCAATTAACTTACTTGTACATAAATGAGATCAAAGATCATTTCATGTCTAGGAATATAGACTATCCTTATGCTTTCTACAGTCTAGTATGTATTCCATTGTACAGATGTTCTATAATTTACGTAACCTGCTCATAATCTGTGACATTGAAGATGCTTCCAATTTTTTATCACGAAATGTAACATTGCTGGACCATGTACATATACCCGCCTCTTTGTACTTGTTTGAATATTCTCTTAGAGTAAGCTCCTAGAAGTGGAATAGTGTGGTCAAAGAATATGCACATTTGACATTTTAATACTGCCAAACTGCAGTACAGAAAAATTTGTTGATGTCTGTGCCCCCAGCAGTGGTGTGTGAGTATTCTGTTATCTCTCAACAAAGGGTGCAATTCTTTTCAATCTCTGGATACCTGCTGAGTGAAAAATACCTTATTGTCAATTATATTTGCTTTTTTGTTATGAATGTGATGGTTAATTTTATGTGTCAGTGTGGCTAGGCTTTGGTGCCCAGTTTTTTTGTCAAACCCTAGTCTAGATGCTGCTGTGAAAGCATATTTTAGAGGAGATTAACATTGAAATCAATAGCTCTTGAGTAAAGCAGACTACCCTCTGTAATGTGGTGGGCCTCATCCAGTTGAAGGCCTTCAGAGGAAAAACTTGGGTCAGTTTTTCCCTGGGTCTCCAGCCTGCTGTCCTGCCCTGCATGTTTTGGACTTGCCTGTCCCCACAATGGCATGAGCCACTTCCTTAAAATAAAGTTCAATTTCTAAATATACACATATCTTGTTGGTTTTGTTTTTCTGGAGAACCCTAACTAATACAATCAATGAAGTTGCCCACGTCAACTGTTTATTAGCCATCTGTATTTCTTTTCTCTTTTCTTCCTTCTTTCCTTCTTTTCCTTCTTTCTTTTTCTCTTCCTTCCTTCCTTCCCTCTTTCTTTCTTTCTTTCTTTCTTTCTTTCTTTCTTTCTTTTCTTTCTTTCTTTTTCTTTCTTTTTCTTCTTTCTTTCTCTTCCTTCTTTTCTTTCCTTCTTTCTTTCTCTTCTTTTCTTTCTTTCTCTTTTTTTTCTTTCTCTTTCTTCCTCCCTTCCCTCCCTCTCTCTTTTTCTTTCTTTCCTTCCTTCTTCCTTCTTTCTTTTTCTTTCTTTCTTT
>NW_024412413.1:27091818-27157625 GCF_014898765.1 Herpailurus yagouaroundi | reverse complement strand
CTTTCTTTCTTTCTTTCTCTTCCTTCCTCCTTCCTTCCTTCCCTCTCTTTCTTTCTTTTCCTTCTTTCTTTCTCTTCCTTCTTCTTTTCTTTCCTTCTTTCTCTTCCTTCTTTTCTTTCTTTCTCCTTCTTTTTTCTTTCTCTTTCTTCCTCCTTCCTTCCTTCCCTCTCTTTCTTTCTTTTACTTCTTTCTTTCTCTTCCTTCTTTTCTTTCTTTCTCCTTCTTTTTTCTTTCTCTTTCTTCCTTCCTCCTTCCTTCCCTCCCTCTCTTTCTCTCTTACTCTTTCTTTCTTTCTTTCTTTCTTTCTTTCTTTCTTTCTTTCTTTCTTTCTTTCTTTCTTTCTTTCTTTCTTTCTTAAAATTATCTCCTCACCCTGTGTTGGGGTCTTTTTCAGCCCCTCTGCTCATGCCTGACATGGGGCAATATGACCTAGGACCCTACCAAAGTGATGGCTTCTGCAGTATACTCCCTGCTTTTTTTGACAAAGGACTTCTACTACAAATGATTTAATGTAAATAAATAGATTGAATAAATAAAGCCAAGTAATGGAGGATGCCGCTTCATTAAGGGAACTTACTTAAAAACCAGTTCCTCCTTCACCTATCAGTTAACAGCTGAACACAGAATTTCCTGTTGTTTTTCTTCTTTGCCCCTCATAGAGGTTGATGTCATCACAGCCACAAAGAAGAATGATTTCCTACAGCAATAGTGGATCTGTGACGGCATCAGGATTACAAAAGCTGGTAAGGAAATTTGCTATCAGTACTTATTATCAGAAATTACAAAGAAAATTAATTTTAAACTTTCTGGGAAAGGAGCTGTTCAGTGAAACTGGAAACTTTTCTGAGTTTATTATATAAAGAAAGCCTATCTCCCATCTACCAGAGAAAGAATTTCCTACAACCTCAAGGGACCAAATATACAGGACTGGCGTAAGAAACAGATGGTCCTACTTTGGTAGGTTACTAATCTGTGCCAAAATGGTAACTACCTTCATCTTGGATAGGCTGGTGCCCGGACTGTTTTTCAAGCACCAGACCTGCCCTGAGGAAGCTTTGAAATTTCCTGTTTTCGATGTCTTAGGTCAAATCTCCTAAGCAGTATTCCCCCCCTCCACCACCCCCATTAGAATGGAAGCAGGATAGGGGCTCCTGGGTGGCTCAGTTGGTTGAGCGTCCAACTCTTGACTCCAGCTCAGGTCATGATCTCACGGTTTGTGGGCTCGAGCCCCGCATCAGGATTCACACTGATGGTGTGGAGCCTGCCTGGGATTCTCCCTCTCCCTCTCTCTGCCCCTCCCCCACTGTCTGTCTCTCACAATAAGTAAACTTAAAAAGAATGGAAGCAGGATGTATTAGTTTCCTATGGCTGCTATAACAAATTATCACAAGCTCGGGTGGGGGGAGGAGGTTTAAAACAACAGAATTTATTTTCTCACAGTTCTGGAGGCCACAGGTCCCAAATCAAGGTGTCAGGAAATCACACCTGAACTATGCAAACTGGGCGGGGCAGCTGCTGCCAAGAAGAGCGATACTGTCATCAGAAGGAGGCGGACCCACTCGGCTGAGCAGGCTCATGGTGCAGAGGAAGGTGGGGAGTTCCATCTGGACGTGCCAAGTTGTGACACAGCAGGTGAGACACCTGAGAGTGATGTCCCCTGTCCGTTAAATGTGGCAGTAGGTGTATCATTTTTAATTTTAGCAAGAATACTTTCAGTGGAGCGTGGAGCAAGGGGACTGCTGAAGGGAGCTGACGAATGGATGGGAACTGAACAAAGTCGAAGCGGGGCTGGTCAGAAGCCAGAGAACTAGGGTCTCACCATGACGACAGTGTTGCTGAGGCAGCCTTTCGGGAGGCAATGCCCTAAAGCAGTAGTTCTCAAAGGCTGTAACCCAGATCAGCAGCATCAGGCAGCTGGAAATTTACTAGAAAAGCAAATTTTGAGGACCCATCCAAGACCTACTGAATCAAAACCTCTAGGGTGGAGCCCTAAAATCTGTGTTTAACAAGCCCGCAGGTGACCCTGATGTGGGCACTCCGGCCTCCGGAGCCTGGAGGAACCAACTTTGACAGAACTACTGGTGCCGTGTGCTCAGGGAGGCACACGTGTGTGGTAGTAACATGTTTACTCCAGCTGGGCTTGCTTGGAAGCACGGAGTCTGGTTTGGGGTGGGGGTACATGGGGGTGCGGGGTCTAAGGGCATGAATTTTTGGAAAGCAAGGCAGTGAGGAAAAGGACGGGTTCCTTCCCAGGGCAAAGTCCCTGCAGCTGGAGTGTGAAATACACCTGTTCTGATCTTTCAAGCAGATCAGCAGCTTGACATCCTCCCACTCCAGAGCCAGCAGCTTTCTTGAAGGATGGGGCTAGTGTTCGGCTGAAGCTGTCACAGAGTGGCATTTCTCACAATATTTGAAGAGCCCCTGGGAAATGTTAACCAGAAACTCGGTTGGCTCTTTGACTTCAGTCTTTATGGTTGAAAACCTTTCTAAAATGGATCTGTCTTTTTGCCACTTTAGAGACTAGAATAACATCTAAAGTAGCAGAGTTGTGAAAGATTTATTATCTTTTACAATGCAGAGTGGGTTTAAGATGAGCGCTCTGATATTATCACTCTCACCCTCTTGCATTTCTGATTTGTTTCTGAGAGATTGGGGTGGATGGAGTTCCTGGTGACTGCTGGGATTTGCATGTGCCCCCTACCCGACAGTGCCTATGACACACTCTGCTGTATGTGTCTGCCTCTGATGTCCCCTGAACAGCTGTGCATGAAAGTCATCTGTCCAGTGGGCAGATAACAGGAAGTACGGCACAGTGTGAATGCCACGAGGGCAGGGCTGGTTAGTTCATGGTTTGACCTCTAAATCCTGGAATTATAACAGTACCCAATAAGCATGTTGAATGCATGAAAGAACATGGTTATTGTAATTGGATTGGGGATCATTTTGGAATCTATAGGTCTTAGGGTTGCCATTCTGAGCATTAGTCCTCACTATCTGGGACCATAAATATAACATGTATAGACAGGACTGGCTACATAATTTGTGGGGACCAGTGCAAAATGAAAATTTAGAGCCCCTTATTCAAAAATTATTAAGAACCTCAAGACAGGGACAGCAGAACATTAAAGCAAATATGGGGTCCTTCTGAATGTGGGCCCCCATGCTCCTGCCTGAGTCCCATGAAGTCAGACCTAAAGGTAGGAGATGGAATGACATTTTACTAATCCTGGTAACTTCTGGAAATAGCTTTCAGAAAATTTTTGCTGAAATCCTTGAAATGACCTTTTTATGTGGTTTTCTCTTTTTTTTTCATGAAAGAAGAGGGCAATTTAAAGATGGAGGGTGTCTGGGGGTGCCTGGGTGGCTCAGTCGGTTAATTGTCTGACTTCAGCTCAGGTCATGATCTCGTGGTTTGTGGGTTCGAGCCCCGCGTTGGGCTCTGTGCTGACAGCTCAGAGCCTGGAGCCTGCTTCAGATTCTGTCTCCCTCTCTCTCTGCCCCTCCTCCCCTCAGTAAATGAACATTAAAAAAAAATTTTTTTTTTAATGGAGGGTGTCTGTGATAGGACTGGATTATTCTAATTCTTCTCTTCCCCCTTGGAATGTGTCCAGTCTTTGCCATGATACTCTCTCTACCTTGCCCCTCCACCCCTCACCCCCCTACTGGAGAGACCAGAGTATATTTTCCCATCCACTGATGTTGGACTTGGCATATGGCTTGTTTTGGCCAATGGAATATATTAGCGGGCATGATATGAGCAGAGACTTTAAACATGCTCCTGTAGTTTGGCTTGACCTCTTGTCCTTCTGTCCTCTACCATGAGAACTGTCCCTGGGGTGCCTGGGTGGCTCAGTCAGTTAAGCGTCTGACTTCGGCTTAGGTCATGATCTCACCATTCATGACTTCAAGCCCCGCGTCGGGCTCTGTGCTGACAGCTCAGAGCCTGGAGCCTATTTCCGATTCTGTGTCTCCCTCTCTCTCTGCCCCTCCCAGGCTTGTGCTCTGTCTCTCTCTCTGTCTCTCAAAAATAATAAATAAAAACGTTAAAAAAGAAGAAAGAAAGAAAGAAAGAAAGAAAGAAAGAAAGAAAGAAAGAAAGAAAAAACTGCCCTTGGGTACCTTCTGGTCCAAGGATAGTGAGAGAAATGGGAGTGGACCCAATCTCCATCTGCGGCCCGAGGCAGAGTTGCCCCAGCAGGCCCACAGACCTGTGAGGAAGAAAAAGAAATGCTTCTGGTGTGCCACAGAGACTTGTGTCATTTCTTACACAGCATTCACAGCGCAGAAGCCCCGCTAATGACGTGTGCTTCGGGTGGATCCTAGCAAAAAGATATTTTATTGCAGTTTTTTAAGCTTCGGGGATGCCAAGAATGACAAAGGAGAGGCTGGAGAAGCAGTCAACATGCTGAACACTGGTGTGCATCCTGACGCTCAAAGCAAGCTGGCGAGTACCAAACGAAGTACTGAACAGTGCTAAGCTGGGTCGCATTAAAGAGATCTTATTTGAGTTGTCTTTGTTTTTTAGAGATTGTTAAGTGCCACATAGTAGCTCCCCGAAGGAGCAGCAGGAGGAAGGGGCCTCATTTTTAGGGACCCTCGTCCCATGTTTCCATCAAGTTGGGCACAGCAGCTACCGGCTCATCACCCCCAGCAGCAGGGAGGACTGTCACCATATTTAACAGCCAGTGCAAAAGGCTCCGACCCCTCAGGGAGAGGGCCACTCTTGAGCTGTGATCAGCTCTTTGGGGGATGAGGAGGGCCTCCCTTTTCCAAGAATTCCAGTAAGGTTCCAGACCCATCCTGTGAGGCAGGGTTATTGAGCTGGACTAATGCAGAATATATGGTCTGAGAGTGAAAGAGGGAGGTCTCCTGGGGCAGGTAGAACGAGGCTCCCAGAGACACATATCTCCTAACGCTGAGGAGCCGTGAACAGGCACAGAGGAGTTAAGGTGGCTGGTCAGCTCCTTCACCCAGGGAGATCGTCCAGGTAAACCCGATACAGTCAACAGGATCATTAAGTCGACGAACCAGTGCGAGAAGAGGACTTGGCCTGACAGGTTGCTGGCTTTGAAGGTGGAGGAACCCAGCCATGAGCCTAGGAACGCGAGCGTCTCTAGAAACTGGAAAAGACAAAGGAACAGATTGTCCCTGAGGGCCTCCTAGAGAAATTCAGCCCTGATGATACCTTGCCTTTTAGCTCAGAGCGACCTGTTTTGGACAACTGACCTCCAGAACTGTAAGATAATACATTTGCATGGTTTTCATCCACTAAGTTAACGGTCACTTGTTATGGCAATGACAGAAAACCAATATATTCCCCAATAGAAAACCAGAATGCTCTTAGCAAAATGAGAGGAAAATGCTAGCAGGCAAACAAAGAGGCCAGAGAAGATGTATAGTGGAGACTGGGTCTCCAGTATGTCTTGTTCTGTGGCTCTCTGGATCTTTCCCAGGGGAGACGGCAGAAACCATACTTTACAAAGTGGTATCTGTAGCGGCGTGCACCTGTTCCACAAAGCCGAAGCTCACGGCACCTGTGAGCAAGAGCACACCCTAAGAGCCCAGCCTAAGAGTATTGCCTACAAAGGCACTCTACAAAGACTTGAAACCTAGTTCCTTCACTTACCAGCTGGGTAACCCGAGGCAAGCTGCTTAACCTCTCTGTGCCTCACAAAAAGAGGATGATAAATGTCAATCTGATGGAGTTTTTATGAGGATTGATGTCCATACATATAACTACACATCATCGTTGGCATACAACTGAGACTCGAACGTTGTTGGCTGCTGTTACAACTAACGCTATGAGGCAGTATGTGTAATGATTTGTAAATCCTTGGGTCTGGAGCCAGGATTTGTAGGGTCAAAGTTGGCTCTGTCACTTAGAATTTCTATGCTTGGGCAAGTCCTTTAACATCTATCAGGCCCAGTTTTCTCATGTGCAAAATGATGATATTAAAGTTACCTACCGGGTTGCCTGGCTTGCTCAGTCGGTAGCACATGTGACCCTTGATCTGGGGTTGTGAGTTTGAGCCCCACGTCGGGTGTAGAGATTACTTAAAAATAAAATCTTTAGGGATGCCTGGGTGGCTCAGTCGGTTAGGCGTCCGACTTTAGCTCAGGTCATGATCTGACAGTTGGTGAGTCCGAGCCCCGAGTCGGGCTCTGTGCTGACGGCTCAGAGCCTGGAGCCTGCTTTGGATTCTGTGTCTCCCTCTCTCTCTGCCCCTCCCCTGCTCATGCTCATGCTCATGCTCTGTCTCTTTATTTCTCTCAAAAATAAATAAATATTAAAAACTAAAAAAAAAATCAAAATAAAATAAAAAATCTTTTAAAAAATATTATAAAGTGAGTGGGGGCATATAAACACTTCTCAGTGGATATTTGATGATATTAATGGTGAGATAATGATAAGATGGTTATGTTTTTTAAAAAGCTCTTAGGTGGGGCGCCTGGGTGGCTCAGTCGGTTAAGCGGCCGACTTCAGCTCAGGTCATGATCTCGCGGTCCATGGGTTTGAGCCCCACGTCAGGCTCTGTGCTGACAGCTCAGAGCCTGGAGCCTGTTTCAGATTCTGTGTCTCCCTCTCTCTGACCCTCCCCCGTTCATGCTCTGTCTCTCTCTGTCTCAAAAATAAATAAACATTAAAAAAATTTTAAAAAAAAAGAAAGAAAAAATAAGCTCTTAGGTGTATAAAAATATATCAGATGGAATTAAAAAAATTTTGTTTAATATTGATTTTTGAGAGAGAGAGAAAGATAGAGTGTGAGCAGGGGAGGGGCAGAGAGAGAGGGAGACAGAATCTGAAGCAGCTCCAGGCTCTGAGCTGTCGGCACAGAACCCGGCACAGGGCTTGAACTCACAAACCACAAGATCATGACCTGAGCTGCAGTCAGATGCTTAACCAACTGAGCCTCCCAGGCGTCCCTGGAATTTTTTTTTTTTTAATTTTTTTTTTTCAACGTTTTTTTATTTTTGGGACAGAGAGAGACAGAGCATGAACGGGGGAGGGGCAGAGAGAGAGGGAGACACAGAATCGGAAACAGGCTCCAGGCTCTGAGCCATCCGCCCAGAGCCTGACGCGGGGCTCGAACTCACGGACCTCGAGATCGTGACCTGGCTGAAGTCGGACGCTTAACCGACTGCGCCACCCAGGCGCCCCTGGAATTTTTTTTTTTAAACAAGAAAACAGGGGCACCTGGGTGACTCAGTTGGTTAAGTGTCTGACTCTTGATTTCGGCTCAGGTCATGATCTCACAGTTGTGGGATGGAGCCCCGTGTCAGGCTTTGCTCTGACAGCAGTGAGTCTGCTTGGGATTCTCTGTCTCCCCATCTCTCTTTGCCACCTTTCTCTCTCTCAAAATAAATAAGCATTAAAAAATGAAAATAAAATTGCCTCGCTCATAGAGCTGTGTTGGGGCATTAATCAATGAATACATGTGAAGTCCTAGAACAATGCCTGACAGATCCAATCAGTGTTATATATCCTAATTACTGTTACCAGTAGTACAGGGTCACATAACTCTGGATGCTTAATAACTAAGCAATCACCACCACAAAGTCAGTGGTACCTCACGGGATCACGGAGACCTTCTAGGTTGGAAGAGCTGTGGTCCTCACACTGTGGAAGTTATTGAAGCAACAACACCTCTCTTTTTAGGAGGTCAAAACGTCATGGCAGTGCCTGGGTGAGATGCACATATAATATATAAAAAGAAAGGAAAGTGGAAAAGTTAGTTTTCAGAAACACACCGCACAAAAAGACTTGTAAACAGGATATGAAGGGAGCCCACCTGCTTTCCTTTCTTCTCTCCTCTGCAAATATACAGGGTGGTACTTGTCTGTTGCTTTTGATTCGGTGTTTTTACACTTTGTCACATAGTAAGAACATTAGGTTAAGGAACCTTGTCATTTTCCTATTCAAAGCAGTTCACTCAATAATACCAAGCATTCCCACTTTGGTAGATAATGGCAAGATGTAAGACAGCCCGTTAGTAAACAAGCAAATCATTTCATGGCAACAGCTGATTTGATCAAAACATTCTGGTTCTCCCTCGTCTGAACCCACGCAAGGAATGAACCAATCCAACTGGAAAAAAATATTTGTTTTATCTTTGCCACATGTATTTACTCTTAGGGACTATTTAACTTGATCGGGCAGAGAAGTTGGAAGGAACAAAAATACTCGAGGCACTGAACAGCCTTGGTGGGCTATCTCCGGCACCAGGCAGAAAGGGCCTGGAGGTATCGCCATGGGGGTCTGTTCTTGAGCAGTTTCTTGAAATCCTTTGCCCTCATCTTCACAGGGGAGAACTGAACTGTTGTTCATATGCTAAGTTTTGGGGGTGGGGTGCAGAATGGGAATTAAAATGACTTCAAAATATGAAAGAAGTCATTCCACAAAATTCTCTGACAATTGGATATGTGTAAGGCATTGGGAAGATGTTACAGGAAGGCAAAGGTAAACTAGATATGGGTTAGATCTCAAGGGGTGCCCAGTCAAAAAAGTCACATAAACGACACACATATATCTGTGAGGAGTAGAAACCCACAGGTGCAAGGCTGTGTGTGTGCGTGCTTTATTGACAAAGGGCTCTAGGGTGAAACCTTTGAGGATGCGAGTGAAGCAGGACAAGGCAGGGGAGAAGCTAGGCAGAGGTGGGTACGCCTCGGCTGGGTCCCACAAGATGCCCGTGACATAATAAAAAGTATATATCTGACACAGAACTCCTAAAACCCTTAGAAATGATTCTCTTTTGTTTGCTAATGAGGTGAGTTCTGGGGGAGGGGGGCCTAGATAGCTTCTGATGGGAGCTGCTCCACAGAAAAAAATAGCCACATGATTAGAAGGTTAGAACTTTCAGCCCTGCGTCCCCACCTCCGGGAGGACATAGGGACGGGAGATTGAGGACAATCACCAATGGCTAGTGATTGAATCAGTTGTGCCCACAGAATAAAACCTCCACAAAACCCCTAAGCCGTGAGGTTCGGGGAGCTTTTGGGGGTGGTGAATACATCTACGTGCTGGAAGGGTGGCACACCCTTAACCTAAGAAGCTCCCGCTGTTGGAAGCCTTTCAGATCTCCCCCTATGTACGTCTTCACCTGGCTGTTCATTTTTATCCTTTATAATAAACTGTAATAGTAAGTAGAGCGCTTTCTGAATTTCTATGATGAATTGTTCTAGCAAATTATCGAAACTGGGTGGGGGGCCTCGTGGGAAGCCCTGAATCTGTAGTCCGTTAGACAGAAGTGCTGGCCACTTGGGGACCCCATTTGTGGTTGGCATCTGAAGTGGGGTCTGTCTTGTGGGACTGAGGCCTTTAACTTGTAGGATCGCATGCTAACTAACTCCAGATAGATAGCGTTAGAACTGAACTAAATTGCTGGACACCCAATAGGTGTTGGAGAATTGCTTGGTGTCAGGAAAAACCACATTTGGTGTCAGAAAACACCACACAGTACCACAAAGTTGTTGCAGCTTGAGGTAAGGCGGTTGAACTTCCATGCCCTGTGTCAGCTAGCCATTGGCTATGGGCTTCCCTGAGGGTAGAATACTCTCCTGAATGTTGCTGGGCAAGTTGGCTCCCATGGGTCAAGGGCGACTCTGCAAGGGAAGGGTGCAGCTGTAAGCCTGTGGCAGCCGTTACCTGCAGTAGCCATGGGCCGGTACACCTGCCGGTGAAGGGAATCTGGACAGCACACAACAGCGCTGATTACAAAGTCGCATTTGGAGGAAGATAGGAAAGTGTTGGTGGAAGTTGCCAGGAGATGTGAGTTGATCCACTGAAATCAGTAGGGGGCTGTCGTTCAAATGGTAGCTCTTCCCCCACAAAAGTAAAAGAGATTGCTTGGAAAAATCATCAGGAAGCTCCTGCCTAAAGATTCCAATAAGATATAAGGTGATTCTATTACCCAGGGTTCACCAGACAAATAATACCAATAGGAGATGCTAATACGTGCACACACACACACACACACACACACACACACACACACATGCACACATATATATTGATATAATTATGGAGGCTGAGAAGTTCCACTATCTCTTGCCTATAAGCTGGAGAACTAGGAAAGCCAGTGGTATATTTCAGTTCAAGGCCAACAGCCTGAGGAAGGGAGTTGGGGTATGTGATGGTCTAAGTCCCAGCCTGAGCTGAGAACCAGGAGCATGACGTCTGAGGGCAGGAGAAGCTGGATGTCCCAGCTCAGGCAGAGAACAAATTCTCCCTTCCTCTGCTTTTCTGTTCTTATTCAGGCCCTTGACAGATTGGACAATGCCCACCCACATGGGGGAGGGCGATCTTCTTCACTCACTCTACCCATACTAATCCTTTCCAGAAACACTCTCACAGACATACCAGGAAATGTTTTAGCAGGTATCTGGGCGTTTCTCTGCCCAGTCATGTCAACATGTGAGATCAGCCGTCATAGTGACGCAATGGAAAAGTGTTTAGGGCAGAATTGACGTGCTGGGCATTTAAATAAAACACCTAGGAGCGTCTGAGGAAGAACACTTGGAGGGCTCCTAGAACTAAAAATAGAGCCAAAAATGAAGTTTAAAATGAAATCCTGGTTTAGGGTGTGAGACTACCATCCTGCTGCTTTTTAGAAAGCTAAGACAAAAACAAACACATAACTATTTATTGAGCACATACTATTTGTCAGATGCTGTGACTATTTGGCTCCAGCTTTACAATTCATAAAGAAAGCACTTTCACATATACAGTCTTGTTTACCTCCCACAACAGTCTTATGAGGGAGAATGATCTCCATTTTAGAAATGAGGAAACTGAGACGCAGAGAAGTTAAATAACTTGCTTACGGTCCTTGGTCCTTGAGTGGGGCTTGGGCTCTGGGAATTATTCAGAGAAGGACAGATAGATACAGCCCTGGGAATGGAGTTCCAGTTCTCCATGCCACCGTCTCCTGTTCCTTCAGGACTTAGTGGAGACCTGCCACTTTTTTTTTTTTATCTAGATCAGGTTCTGACTTCCAGAAGCATAAGACTGCAGCATGGGGGCGCCCAGAAAAGACGCTTCCATGCGAAGTGAACAACCTCACCAGGGGCACCTCCATTATTCACAGTGGTGTGTCCTCGCCTCAGGAGCTGTCCCGGAAAGTCACATAAGATGCACACAAGAGAGGGCCACTAGAAGGAGGGGTGAGATGGGGTGTGGAGTCATTTTACGGGGAAGTGGAAGGTCACAGGTCACAGGTCGGCACACGGTGAGATACATCAGTAAGGGGAATTCTAGGGTTGTGTCTAGACATTGGCTCCTGGAAATAAAGTGAATCATAAATAAGAATCTTTCTGGAGCTGTTCTGAGAGGCAGGAACCCCTCCTTCATGGCCTTAACGCAGCTTTGCTGGAGCGTGTTTTTACCGCCGTGTCCCTGCCCCTAAGCCCGGTGTAGGTACGCAATGTTTATGAGAGTTTACCTGGTCCGCCCTCTCTTCTCTGCCAGATATGAGCTGCCAGCTCAAGCACAACCTCCTCACCTCAATCAATTCTGCAAACATTTATGGAACATCTTTTCTCTGGTGGGCACCTTGTTAGGACTTATGGGAAATGCCAAGGTGAAATGCCCAGATCAACACGGACAAGCGTCACAGGGGAACACTTGCTCGTCCCAAGCATGACCTCTGGCCCTGCTTTCCCTGTCCTTTTGGTGTAACATCCCCCACCAAGTCAGGAACTTTAATGTGACCCCCCCCCCACCAAAGTCACTTTCTCTGGCACCCCTCACACTTAACCAATGTCCAAGGCTCACTGGGGTGCTGCCCCTAATTCCATTGTCTCCAAGTATCCCAAGTGAGGGGTCTGATCATCTGTCAAGGGATGATTTCAACAACCACGTCCGTCCATCTCGCTTTGCCCTCATCAAATTCAGCTTTCCCACCATGACCATCAGAGTGACCCCCGCAACATGTAAATCCAGGTGCATGTCCCCCTGGGTGGAAACCAGTCTCCACAGCATCTTGCTCTACCTGCATTCCACTCGCAGAACTATCAGGAGCTAAGAACAAATATGTGTAAACCACTTCAGCCTATCTGGGAGAATGTAAGAGTGCTATTTTTGTTTTTTGATGTATTTTTATCTTTTAAAATCGAGATATAATTGGGGCACCTGGGTGGCTCAGTCGGCCGCGTGTCTGACTTCGGCCCAGGTCACGATCCCGCACTTTGTGGGTTCGAGTCCTGTGTCAGGCTCTGTGCTGACAGCTCAGAGCCTAGAGCCTGCTTCCGATTCTGTGTCTCCCTCTCTCTCTGCCTGCCCCCCACTCTGTCTCTCTATCTCCCCAAAATAAATAAACGTTAAAAAATTATTTAAAATCGAGACATAATTAACATCTAACATTGTGTAAGTTTAGGATATATAACATGTTGATTTGATACGTTTATAGGTGACAACATGATTATCACCCCATCCCATAATATTATTTCTTTCTTATGATTATAACATTTAAGATCTAGTGAGAGTGCTAATTTTTAAAAATGTTTATTTATTTATTTTGAGAAAGAGAGAGCACAAGCAGGGGAGGGGCAGAGAGAGGGGGAGAGAGAATCCCAAGCAGGCTTTACACCATCAGTGCAGAGCCTGACCCGGGACTCCCATCTCGTGAACCAGGAGATCATGACCCAAGCCAAAATCAAAAGCTGAAAGCTTAGGGGCGCCTGGGTGGCGCAGTCGGTTGAGCGTCCGACTTCAGCCAGGTCACAATCTCGCGGTCCGCGAGTTCGAGCCCTGCGTCGGGCTCTGGGCTGATGGCTCAGAGCCTGGAGCCTGTTTCCGATTCTGTGTCTCCCTCTCTCTCTGCCCCTCGCCCGTTCATGCTCTGTCTCTCTCTGTCCCAAAAATAAATAAAAGTTGGAAAAAAAAAAAAAAAGCTGAAAGCTTAAGTGACTGAGCCACCCAGGCACCCCAAGAGTGCTATTTTTAAACCTCTTTTTGTACTGAAGGTAAGTCAGTATCTTTTCTTACCTGTAATTTCACTGACCCTGAACTATTTTCCTTCTTGAATAATCTGAATTAAGGTGGAGGGTGAACATGTGCCTAGACCTTTAAGTTGTGGGAATTAAAAAAAAAAAAATCACCCTTACCTCTCTTATTTGTCTTTCTGGGGTGAGGACTGTACAAATGCCAAAATGTGGGTTAGAGGGAAGGAAGGTTATTCAGTGATGGAATCTTCCATGTACACTGACTTCTTAGACTGCACGATACAAGATTTCAGCTTTTCCCCTTTCTTTGTTCTTCTCCAAGTTAGCTATTTTTTAGTTTTAGCTTTCTAAGAGTCAGATTTACTGGGAGATAATTTACGGAAAATAAAATTTACCCCTTCAGGAGTGTATCGTTCAGTGAGTTCTGTCCATTGTATACAGTCGTGTAATTGCTGCCTGAATCAAAACGTAAAACCTTTCTACCAACTCCAAAAGCCTCCTCGTGCTCCTCCAGAGTCAGTCTCCTCACCCACCCCCATTTCCTGGCAACATCTAATCTGTTTTCCAGAAAGGCATGTCAATGGACTTCTATAATATGTAGCCTTTTGTGTCTAGCTTCTCATACTTCACATACTGCTTCCGGACGAATTCATAGTGTTGTATGTGTCTGTAGTTTGCTTTTTTTTTTTTTAATTGTTGACTATTATTGTTCTATGGTCTGGATATAGTATGATTTTTTAATCTATTTACCGGCTGGTGAACATTTGGGCTGCTTCCAGTCTTTAGCTAGTATGAAGACGTTGTTACAAACATTCATGTACAGGCCTTTGTGCGGACATACGAAATCATTTCTCTTGCATAAATACCTGGGGGTGGTAGTACCAACCACAGGAAGTGCATGTTTGATTTTATAAGAAACCACTAAGCTATTTTATTTTTAAAGGTTATTTATTTTGAGAGAGAGAGAGACAGAGACAGAGACACACAGAGAGAACAAGTGGGAGAAAGGCAGAGATCGAGAGAGAGAGAGAGAGAGAGAGAGAGAGAGAGAGAGAATCCCAAGCAGGCTCCATGCTGCCAGCGCAGAGCCCCACTCAGGGCTCGATCTCATGAACCATGAGGTCATGACCTGAGCTGAAATCAAGAGGCAGATGCTTAACCGACAGAGCCACCCAGGCACCCCACCACTAAACTGTTTTCAAGTGGTTTTACCATGTTCCGTTCTCACCAGCAATGTGAGAGTTGCAGTTGCTTCATATGCCTGCCAGAGTTTGATAATGCCAATCTTTAAAATTTTCGGCATGCTAGTGGGTGTGCAGTGGTATTTTATCATGTTTTCACTTAGATTTCTCTAAATTCAAATTAGCATCTTTTAATGAATTGATTGGCCATTTATATACACTCTGTGATGAAAAGTGTCTGTTTAAATATTTTGACGACTTTTTAGTTGGACTTTTATATTCTAACCAAGCTGTGAAGGTTTTTTATAAGTATTCTAGATACAAGTTCCTTATCAGATATAGAATTTTCTAATAATTTTCCAAGTCTGTGGCTTTTAAGATTTTTGTCAACATTATCTTTTTTTTTGTAACAGCTTTATTGAGATATATTCACATAACATTATCTTTTGAAGAGCAGAAAGTTTTCATTTTGATGTCAAGTCCAATGTATCAATATTTTCTTATGGTTTGTGATGTGTGTGTCCTGTGTAAGAAACAGCACTATCAACAATAGCCAAAGGATGGAGAGAGCCCAAATGTCCATCGATAGATGAATGGATAAAGAAAATGTGGTATACACACACACACACACACACACACACACACACACACACACACAATGGAGTATTATTTGGCAATCAAAATGAATGAAATCTTGCCATTTGCAACTAACTATGTGGATGGAACTAGAGGGTATTATGCTAAGCAAAATTAGTCAGAGAAAGACAAAAATCATATGACTTCACTCATATGAGAACTTTAAGACACAGAACAGATGAACATAAGGGAAGGGAAGCAAAAATAATATAAAAACAGGGAGGGGGACAAAACATAAGAGACTCTTAAATATGGAGCAGAGAGGGTTACTGGAGGGGTTGTGGGAAGGGGGATGGGCTAAATGGGTAAGGGGCATTAAGGAATCTACTCCTGAAATCATTGTTGCACTATATGCCAACTAACCTGGATGTAAATTAAAAAATAAATAAATTATTCTAAAAAAAAAAAAAAAGGAATCCTTTGCCTGACCCAAGGTAACAAGATTTTCTCCTTTGTTTTCTCAGAAGTTTTATAGTTTTCTCTCTTATATTTGATTTAAAGTTAATGTTTGTGTGTGGTATGAAGTAAGGGTCAAGATTCGGTTTTTTGGTGTATGGACGTCCAATTGTTTCAGCACCATTTGTTGAAAAACTATCCTTTCTTCATTGAATTACCTGGGCAGTTTTGTCTAAAATCAGTTGACTACATTTTGGTGGATCTATTTCTGGACTCTCTAGTCTGTTCCCTTGACCTGTATTTTTGTCTTTAGACCAGTATTACTCTGTCTTGATTACTATAGGTTTAGAATAAAAATTCAAATCAGATAACGTGACTCCTCCAACTTTGTTATTCTTTTTCTAGAATAATCTAGAATAATTTCTAGGCCCTTTGCATTTCCAAATACATTTTATTTCTTTATTTTTGTCAAAATTCATTTTTATTAATAAAAAATAAACACTTATTCCAGTGTCAGTTGTTATACTTGAAGTGCTAATAAAAAAAAAAAAAAGAATTTAAAATAATCACTCCATCATCCTGTTTTGACTAAGGCAATGAAGCTGTGGCTTAGGAAAAAAGTATTCAGCACCATTTGCTCATAGGCCTTTCAGAATTTATTCTTAAAGTTTCTGGAACTTTCCTGTCTGTAAAGAACAGGAATTACTGAGCTACAAGAGGCAGCCTCTCTGGGACAACCAAAGAGAAGTTAAGCAATCATCGTAAAAGGAATCCGTGTACATTTAGCACAGTAAACTTGGACAGTACAACGATCCCCTTCCCTCTAGCTCAGGAGGGATGTGCTTCTAAGCACTGAAGTATGAAGAGGCAGACTGTTATTTGCTGTCAGAATTAGTTAGTAACAGTAAATCTCTGGCACGGATGCTACTGGTCCTTAACATCCTGTGATTTTAGGAAATTCTGTAAATAGTTTGGATTTGATTCAGTTTATTCAGAAAATAAACCTGTTGAATAAGGTTCACTACTCTGCCAAAGCATCGCTGGTTTAGTATCCTTATAAAATATATATAGTATGTGCAGGTAAATCATAGTCTTAAAGCATATTTAGGAGTGCCTGGTGGCTCAGTTGGTTAAGTGGGTAAGCGTCTGATTTCAGCTCAGGTCATGATCTCACAGCTCGTGAGTTCAAGCCCTGGGTCAGGCTCTGCACTGACAGCTCAGAGCCTGGAGCCTGCTTCAGATTCTGTCTCTCTCTCTCTCTCTCTCTCTCTCTCTCTCTCTCTCTCTGCCTCTCCCCTGCTTGTGATTTCTCTCTCTCTCTCTCTCTCAAAAAAATAAACATTAAAAGAATAAAGTATACATATTCAAACCAAAATCTATGTCAACAAAATGCCTATAATTAAAAGCACCTGATGGAACGAAATACAAAGTTATGACAAGGGAGACTTACTCTCACTAAGCTGTGTTGCTTAGAGAAGTTACAAAAGGATGTGCCCTTAAAGCCATTCGAGGACGTGTAAGGAGACACCCTCTCCTCATTCTTTACCATAGGATTCCAACTGAGGATGGGCCAGAAATTAGCATTTTTAAATATTTCAGAAAAGTCCACAGAAGTGTTAAGACTTTTAAGAATGTCTCCCTATCTTTCTGTATCTGTGAGCAGTAGTGCTCATCAGAACTTCCTAACAGTGCAAAGGCAAAGGCAAGTGCATACATTCGCTCAGATGTTGGAAGAATGGGAGGTGAACTGTTAGGGCCATCCTTAGCTGGAGCTTCTGTGGGTTTTTTACTATATGTTGATCACCAGTGAGTCAGGTGAACTGTTGTGAGAGAAAGTGTTTGGTGGCCAAGACTTCTTCTGGGCATTTCTTTCTAAGTGGAATACACAGCAGGTAAGGGAGTAGGGGAGGTAATACAGGGAATCTACTCTTTGCAGCTCAGAAGGAGTTGAGGAAGCCCATACAGGCAGTCAGGAAGCCCAGGGGATCCTCTAGCTGTGGATAGTGGCTAACGTGGTCATCCAGAATCGACACTGTGGTGTTTTCCTGTACAGCTCCAAAAACTCTGGATAGGGGACTTACGGGATCCAATGGTCCATAGATAAAATGAATGGGGACAGTTAGAGAAGCCAGAGCTCCCATCCAGTATCTTCTAAACGTCTTCCTCAGGTTGATGTACTGTAAAAGACTGTCGATAACTAAGCTTCCATCATTGTGGCAGATCCCTGCCCACATGTCCCATGGCTCACTCTTAGAGAGGCGGGTGTACACCCTAAAGACTGGGATGAGACCTCAAGAGAATACAAAGAAGTTCATCAATCGTGTGAGGATGGGTGACATCATGCCTCCCTCTTTGAGAAACTTTTGGAGAAGGAGAGGACGGTAAGTCTCAGGAAATATACCTTCCATTTGACAGATAGAGACTCCTTATGGTAAGGCTACCAAATTGATTCTGCCTGAACCTACAAAGCAGCTCCTGAGCAACGATATCTCCATAATCATGAGACAAAAGGTTGATCCTGTGGTTCTGGAACCCCAGGTACCACAAAAGTGCCTCCACAATGCTGGCCTGCTCAAACATGGAATAATAATGTGGTCTCAATTTGTTACTGAAGCCAAAGCCCACGAAATCAAGGGCAATCACTTGATGAAAACTTAGGGTTTCCCAAATCCTCTACTAATCATGGCCGGAATGTTAGAAGGCCATGTAAAAGCACAACTATCTCAGGACTTCCAACCACACCAGAAGAGTCTTGGTAGAAGATGCGCAATCCCTTGTAGGTGAAAAATTTGCCTGACAACTTCCAGGAGTAAAGAGCAGGAGAAAGCTGGGGGTGGGGTAGGGGACGGGGGAGGGGTGGGATATGCAGACAGGCTGCGAGCAAGGGCACAGCCAATAGCCCAAACTGAACCCACCACTCCCTCATCCTCATCAGGTGAGACCGGGACTACAAGGCTCCATGTTTGGGGGAAATGGTTGTGCATGTGTTCCAAATACATTTTAGAATCAGTTTGTTGATTTTTACAACACAAGGAGAAAGGCTGTTGAGATTTTGTTTAACAATATTGACCTTCCCATCCATGAGCATGGTCTGTCTCTTCATTTAATTTTCCTTAACTTTTCTCAGCACTCAAAAATTTTCTTTTACATGTACAGCTCTTGCACATATTTGATTAACTTTATTACTATTTCATGTTTTTAAATCTATTGTAGGTGGTATTACTAACATCTTCAATTTCCAGTAGTTTGTTACTGGTAATTAGTAAAACTTATTTTTTGTATTGATCTTGTATCCCGAAACCTAGCTAAACTCACATATTTGTTGTAGTAACTGTTTTTGGTTTTGATTCCTTACAATTTTCTATGTAGAGATTATGCTGTTTGTAACTAAAGACATTTTAAAATTTCTTCCTTTACGATCTATATACTTTTATTTATTTTTTTGTCTTAAGGCACAGGCCAGTACCTCCAATACAATGGTGAAAAGAAGTTGTAAAAATGGACATTCTTGCTTTCTTCCCAATCTTAGTGTGGGAGCCTTCAATCTTTCACCATTACAATGATGTTGGCTGTGGTTGTTGTTGTTGTTGTTGTTTTGTAGGTAAGGTTTGTCAGATTGAGGAAGTTCCCTTCTATTCCTAGTTTGCTGAAATTTTTTTTATGATGGATGAATGTTGAATTTTATAAATGATTTTTTTACATGTATTAAGACATGATTTTACTCTTTTAGTCTGTTGAGATTGTGAATTACCAACTGACTGTGAATGTTGAACCAACCTCACCTTCCTGGAATATATCCAAGTGGGTCATTCATATATCATCCTCTTTATGTATTTCTGGATTCAATTTGCCATTATTTTGTGATTGTGCTTTTGAGAAATATTGGTCTACAGTTTTCTTTTCTGTATTATCTGGTTTTTTTTGTTTTGTTTTGTTTTGTTTTTATATCTAGAACATTCTGGCCTCCTAGAATGAGTTGTGAAATATTCCCACTTTTATTTTGGGGGGAAAATTTAACAAAGAATAGGTGTTATTTCTTAAGTGTTTGGTAAAATTCACCAGTGAAGCTTTCTGAATCTGGAATCTATTTCTTTATAACAATAGGGCTATACAGATTACCCATTTCTTTTGGGTAGGGTTTGGTGTTTGGTGTTTTATTCTTTTGTAGTGGTCATCTTTACGTGAGACGTTGTCATATTATAACTTTTCTGATTTCCCAGTTGCTATTAGTGATATTTATTTATTCATACCATCTTTATTTACTATGCTATCTTTATTTTTGTCCATTTAATGGCTGGAATCAACAGATTACAATATAATTAATCTGGTAGACAATGAGCATGTGGTGGGGTTGGGGGGAAACTAGGTGATAGTGGCAAACAGAAGGCATGATAGACTTTGGACTAAAAATTCTATGTGGTGAAAGATAAGGATCTGCCTGATGACTTTGCCAGGAAAATTTGTCTCTTTTTTTTTTTTTTTTTAATTTTTTTTTTTTCAACGTTTGTTTATTTTTGGGACAGAGAGAGACAGAGCATGAACGGGGGAGGGGCAGAGAGAGAGGGAGACACAGAATCGGAAACAGGCTCCAGGCTCTGAGCCATCAGCCCAGAGCCCGACGCCGGGCTCGAACTCACTGACCGCAAGATCGTGACCTGGCTGAAGTCGGACGTTTAACCGACTGCGCCACCCAGGCGCCCCAAATTTGTCTCTTTTAAGTATTGGTGTTAAAAATGGGAAGGGTGGGGCGCCTAGGTGGCTCAGTGGGTTAAGCGCCCAACTCTTGATTTCAGTTCAGGTCATGAATTCAAGCCCCGCCTCGGGCTCTGCACTGAGAGCATGGAGTCTGCTTGGGACTCTCTCTCTCCTCTCTCTGCCCCTCCTGCGCGTGCACTCTCTTTCTCCCTTGAAATAAATAAACATTTAAAAAAATAAAAGAGGGAAGGAATAAAAGGGGGGGGAAGGGGAGAACTTGAAATAAAATCTCTGTGGGGCGCCTGGGTGGCGCAGTCGGTTAAGCGTCCGACTTCAGCCAGGTCACGATCTCGCCGTTGGTGAGTTCGAGCCCCGCGTCGGGCTCTGGGCTGATGGCTCAGAGCCTGGAGCCTGTTTCCGATTCTGTGTCTCCCTCTCTCTCTGCCCCTCCCCCGTTCATGCTCTGTCTCTCTCTGTCCCAAAAATAAATAAATGTTGAAAAAAATTTTTTTAAATAAAAAAAATAAAATAAAAAAAAATAAAATCTCTGCAACACTGGAAAAGCCAAAGGGAAAAATGGCAGGACTTACCAGCATGATGTCCACAGACTTACTTCTAAATAGATTTTTTTCAATGTATTTTATAAGAAATAAGACTTTCCTTTTATGTTTATTTTAGAATTGTTGGCACATACTGAAATGTAACAATTTCTTGATTGGGAATATTTTAAAACAAAACAAAGGAACCTAACCTTTCCCTTCAACTTCTATCCTTTGCTTTTGTTCAAATGTTGTAAATAACATTTGAAAATATTACAGCCACATTTGTTGGGATAGGTACTTTTAGTGACTTGAATGACCTATTTAAAAAGCAACTTACCTGAGGCCCCTGGGTGACTCAGTTAGTTGAGCAGCCAACTCTTGATTTCAGCTCAGGTCATGATCCCAGGGTTGTGGGATTGAGCCCCGCTTCAGGTTCTGTGCTGGGTGTAGAGCCTGCTTGATATTCTCTCTTTCTCTTTCTCTTTCTCTCTCTGCCCCTCTCCCCTGATCGTGTTCTGTTTCTCTCTCTAAAATTAAAAAAGAAAAAAAAAAAAAGCAACTTACCCTCCAAGCTACTTTTCCACTTAAAAATGTTTTCTTTGTTCATATTAAACTCTATACTGTTTTCCCAAGGACAATTTGTTTACAAGTACAGAATAACCTACTTAATTGACTTCGGCTTAATTTATTTACACATAAACTAGGCATTTTTTCCTACTATTGTCAACGTGTTATGTGAATATGATACATTGGTGAAGAGAGATTTAAGCCATTATATACAGGCAAACTGGTGATATTATATTGCTTTCCATTAGGTCAGGGCACGACCATTATAATTTTAACATGCTACATTAGCAGAAAAGGCCTGTATGTGTGACCAGTGTGCCTTCCAATGTGGAATGCGTATGGAGGTTGTCCCGTGGCTCAAGGAGGTGGCAGTTGTGCTATTCAGAGCTTGCCTTTTGTAGCCCTGCCACATGCCTTAGGTTAAAGTTAGTCTCACCCATGACTGCCAATCTCTAGCCTGGTTCACTGGGTACTGCTGCTTCTCAGAATTCCATGAGTAAGCCAGGGGTGCTGTTTGTTATTTACTAATAGGTATTTCTTCTGACTGCTCTGCTTACCACATCATCACACCAGGCCTTGACCTTTGTGAACTTCTCTGGAAAATCAAACATACCTAGAAGCTGCCCAGGCTTATGTATAAAAACATCATCAGTTGCTCTTTGGGAGGTTGTGGAGTGGGGCTTGGAAGGTGATTTGAATGAGAAGGAAACACAACTGCTCATCAAATCCAAGTTTTTTTTTTTGTTTTGAGAAAACACGAATCCCGAGAAGTTAAGGGGCTTGATCAAGGTCCCCTCTCCTGTGAAGCCTTTCTGGACTTCCCAAGGTGGTTGTAGGGGTGCTCCCCAGCTGTTTGCAAAACCAGTCTGCATTTCTCTATTACTCTTAACCCTTTGTTAGCATCATCAGTGATGTCCCTCTCACTTAACTGAGACCCTCTTAAGAGTGGGCTGGATTATATTTGTCTACAAGGCCTAGAGCATTTAAATACCCATGAACATTTATTGGGTGGGTGAGTCTCTCACATGCTGTCTACTAGGTACCATAGTTGTGAGGTCAGGCTCCAGAGATTAAGAAGAAATTCTAAAACAGCCAACTTCTTCTTGGTAACAGACCAGAGTCGGAAGGCTAAGCCATAGATTAAGGTGAGCATCTGGGGAAGATGAAAAGTCAAGGGATCCAGGGCAGAAAAGTGGTAAACACATTTGTTTCCTTACTTGTGGATGCATTCAATTCATTCATTCATTCATTCATTCATTCATTCATTCACTTTATACTGGGTATCTACTATGGGCCAGGAGCTTCTTTAGGCATTGGGGATAGAGTAGTGATTATAACATACAAAATCTCTGCTTATGTTTCAATGAGAGAGAGACATTAAACACATGACAAATAAAAGCCATTATAATGTCAGGTAGTAGTAGCTGCTGAGATGAAAAATAAAACAGGAGAAAGAAATGGTCATTGATAAGAAACGGGAGGCCTCTCAGAGCAAAGACCCAAACAAAGTGAGGGAGTGATGCCATGGGAATATGGGGCAAAGAGCAAGTGCAAAGGCCTTGAGGCAGGCTTGTGTGTTTGAGAAATGAGGCAAGAGGATTAGAACATCGTGAGGGAGAAGAAGGAGGACAAGGAAAATTATTCTGCACCAGTGAAACGATGTCCTTTCTAGCACCAAAGTCTTATGATTGGTGATCCTCTGACTATACAACCAGTTCAATACAGAAAGACCCATACAGAACTATCTTCTGTATGATGAGCATCTCTTACTTCTCCCCTGGTGCTGTGCAATACCAATTCCCTTTTCCAAAGTCCTGCTTGCTCCACCCCATGATGGAGCCTACTCCTTGGTGCCCTGGCCGGCTTCAGCGCTCTGGGTCAGGGATTCCAGGAGGGAGAAGCTGGGCAGATGGCTTTTATCTCTAGTACTCTTTTTTTTTTTTTTTTTTTAATTTTTTTTCAACGTTTTTTATTTATTTTTGGGACAGAGAGAGACAGAGCATGAACGGGGGAGGGGCAGAGAGAGAGGGAGACACAGAATCGGAAACAGGCTCCAGGCTCTGAGCCATCAGCCCAGAGCCCGATGCAGGGCTCGAACTCACAGACCGCGAGATCGTGACCTGGCTGAAGTCGGACGCTTAACCGACTGAGCCACCCAGGCGCCCCTATCTCTAGTACTCTTATCTCTAGAGAAGCACTTCCTTGGAGGTTCTCCACCTCAGGACAGGGTTCTTGCCTCAGGTCAAGAGGCCCCTCAGGATTCATAGTTGGGCTTCAGGTTGTCAACTGATCCCCCAAATCTGTGCTTCCAGAAGATATTTCTGCAGAGGCTGTCTTAGATGGAGGCTGTCCACACATGCCTGGGCCGTGTAGGAACATAGAAGAATGAAACAGGTCAGGTATGAGAATCTAGCCACACTTTGTTTGCTTATTATACACAGAGGAATATGTTTCACTTTTATAGAGAAAGAAGTTCTCTCCCAGTTGTCTGGAAATATCTGGTCTTTTCGATCTTTTATTTCCCTGCTTCTGGTAGAGACTGGGGTCCAGAGAAATATCTCACCACCGTAAGAAAAACACTGCAGGTGTGATGACAAATGGCAAGTCATGTTCAGAGTTGGGGAGGCCGGGGGATGGTGAGGACTGTGGTGAATGTGCCTTCCACAGAGGCAGCCACCACTCTGCTTCAGCTGATCTCTGCCTTGAGGGAACGGGATCCAGTGTTGACAGAGTTTCAGGTTGGTTAAGAGAAAGCAGAATTCTGGATCACTTTGGGGTGAAATCTCTAGAATTTTAATTTGATTCACATGGTTTTAGAGAGAATCTTGGCACACCAACCGTGACACTCCGAGGGATCAAATACTGCCCACGGGCAGGTGGTTTGTGAACTCCAGTCTATAGATTTTACCAGAATTTCTGAGAGACCTGTGATTTTAGATTAACAACTACTTTCCTAGAATATGACTCCCCTCAGCTTCTGTGACTAGAAAGACCAAGGGCATGTCCATCTCGCATGCTCCTGGGGCCCAGAAGTCTAGGGGAAAGCCATCTGCCCAGCTTCTCCCTCCTGGAATCCCTGACCCAGAGTGCTGAAGCCGGCCAGGGCACCAAGGAGTAGGCTCCATCACGGGGTGGAGCAAGCAGGACCTTGGAAAAGGGAATTGGTATTGAGTAGCACCAGGGGAGAAGTAAGAGACACTCATCATACAGAAGATAGTTCTGTCCTGTATCTTTTCAATTCTCTATTCCACTCCCTCCCATGGAGTCTTTCCTACCCAACTCCCTACACCCCATGAGAGTGTCTCTGATGACAAGTTACAGGACCCAAGTCAAACTAAGGAGGAAAAATTAACGTGTTGGCTCCTGTATCTGAGCCCAAGGGTGGTGTGGCCTCAGGCGAACTGGATTCAAGCGCTCAGAGACCTCTTCGTCCCACTCTAGCCTGAGCCCTGCATTCTCTGTTGCTTCCCTTCTTCGAAGGGCTCCTTCTAGGTGGTAGAAAATTTGGCTCACATGGTCATCACTGCTCATCATCTCAGAAGCGGGGGCCGGAGGGGGGATCGTGTCTGCAAATAGGCAAAACAACAACAACAACAACAACAACAACAACAGCAACAACAACTTAGTGTGGAGCACTTGTCAACTCCAGTATTAGAACATCTGCATCGCAAATCAAGAGCATCCAGTTTGACTGGCACAGATTTTCAGGCCTTGGCAATTCCTCAAATGCAGGCCACAGAAGAAACTTCTCCCTTCCCCCGTCAAGTAGAATGACAGTTCAGCATCGCAGCCATGCACCTGCCCCGCTGAACAGAACAGATATGAGATACAGCGTTAGAGAGATACAGGGATATAGATATGAGATATGATGATCTCATTTAGTTCTCCCCACCGCTCTCTAAGGTAAGTTCCAGTATTATCTCTGTAAGAGGATAAATAATTTGCCAGAGATCACTCATGTAGCAAGTGGTGGCAGAGTGAGGATTCATGCCTGGGAAGTTTAACCTTAAAGCCACACTGCTAACGGACCACCCATCCATCCACTGACTCATTCAACACGTACGGGGAATGCCGGCTACATGCGGGGGACTATCGGAGGTGTTGAGATGTAGCTGTGAAGAATGCAAACACGAGTACATGGCCTCATGGAACTTACATTCTAGTGAAGGAGAAATACGGGAAACCAGACCAATAAATAAAATATACCTAGGTTAGATAGTGATCAGTGTTAAGGAGAAAACCAGAGCAGGGAAGAGAGAGAACGGCGTGTGGAGGCGGGTTGAATCTGAATACGGTGGTCAGGCAAGGTCTCACTGAGCCGGTGGCACTGAATAAAGGTCCGTGGAAGTAAGGGAACAAACCACGCAGATATCTGAAGGAGGAGCCTGGTGGGTCGAGGAGAAGGTGCTGAGGAAGGAGTAAGGGCAGTAGGTGTTGGAAAAGGCAAGGAGTCCAATGTGCCTCGAGCGGAATGATCAAGGGACAGAGCAGGAGGGGATGAGGTCAGGGAGATAAATAGAACCGAGAAGCTACTGGGATTTTGTCTTTCACTCTTGTGTGATGCAGCCATTTGGACTGGAGCAGATCCTTAAACAGGGTCACTGTCGTTGCTCTGTCAGGAAGAGTCTGTCGGAGGGACAAAGGTACCAGGTAGAGGCTGCAGCAGTAGGCCAGGCAGAGACTGGGAAGCCTGGCTTGGACTGGTGTGTGGTGAAAATGTGGCAAGGGCTTTACTTCTGGGTTTGTTGTGAAATCAGAGTCAAAGGATTGGCCAACACGTGGGATGTGGGGCGTGTGACAGAGAGCGGGCAAGGATGATTTTAAGGCTTTTAGCCAGAGCAACGGAAGATTAGAAATGGCATTTCTCAGAGATGGGGAGAAATGAAGGAGGAACTGCTTTTGTTTTTGTCTCAAACAGGGTTGTTTTAAGAAATTATCGGGGGGCGCCTGGGTGGCGCAGTCGGTTGAGCGTCCGACTTCAGCCAGGTCACGATCTCGCGGTCCGTGAGCTCGAGCCCCGCGTCGGGCTCTGGGCTGATGGCTCGGAGCCTGGAGCCTGTTTCCGATCCTGTGTCTCCCTCTCTCTCTGCCCCTCCCCCATTCATGCTCTGTCTCTCTCTGTCTCAAAAATAAATAAACATTAAAAAAAAATAAAAAAAAAAAAAGAAATTATCGGGTCTCGGTTTGGGACATGCTACACTGGGGGTACCCATTAGACATCTGAAAGGCAGTGCTGAGTGACCCGCCTGGGAGTTCAGGAGAAAGGTCCGTCAGGACTAGAGTCATAAGCTCTACGGATTACACTCTACCCTCTTAGAGTCACTGAAGACACTCACATGCAACTTTGGAAAACAATGACTGTATCCAAAATACTGGAACAGTATTAAAGAAAGTCAAGTTTAAAAATTTACCCATATCCTGCCACCCGAAAAAAAGCTTTCATTTCTCTACATTTCCTTCTGTTTTTGCCCACAGGCATATACATAATGTTATAATGTTGTAACCATAGCATAGATACAATTTCACATTCTACTTTTTTCTCACTTAACACCATCCCATAAATATTTTCCTAAGAGGCCCTCCCATATGTGTTTCTTGGGGATTAAAAAAGCCAACAAAATGCTGGGATCTCTGGGAAACAGTTCAGAAACAAAAGTCGAAAATCTTTCTTTGCTACAAAATTTGGTGCCCCTGCAGTTGGCATTGTGCTTACTGTAATTTTCGTGAACAATGACTGTCTGTGGAGGTGACTTTGAGCTGCGAGCTGAATGATGAGAGCTGGCCACACACCCATTCTGGCGAAGGGCATCCCAGGAAGAGGGAACAGCATGTGCTAGGAGGCAACAGGAAAGTACATGCATGTAGGTTGCATGAAGGTTGCTGGCAGATTCATTTCAACTGGCAATTAAATAGAAATTTATCTTTGTGAAAACCTTAAAATCTTTTAAACTGCAGAACAGGGGGTACATCCTTGGTCTGGGATTCTCCGCAGAGGAATAAGAAGCCAAATGGAATAACCTAGAACATAGTGAACCCTAGTAGATACAGTGGTTCTTAAAGGTTCTCTGGGCCTCAGACTACACACAAACTCTACATGAATCTGATTTGTTCATTCATCCCAGTCCCTGAGCCAGGACTGGAGTCCAGTTCCTTCATTTTATAGAAAAGGCCAAGGGCCCAAAGATGGTAAATGATTTGGCCAAATTATTCAGCCACTTTATAGAGTTTTAACTAGGGTTGAATTAGCTCTGCCCTCTACTTGTTAGACTCTAAAAAACAAAACACGATTCCATCCACACCACTCTATTGTTGACAAAATCATTTGTTAGCTTGGGAATGCCTGGCGGGGGCGGGCCGCCGTCCCCCCGCCCCTGCTTCCTGGCTCACCTGCCTATCATTTGCATAGTTACTTACTCAAAAGCAGGAAAATTATTGAGAGAATCATTCCTGCCTGACTCCTGCCTGTCCGGGAAGGCAGGAAGCTGGTTTACGTTTCCTCCTAGGGCCAGCAGGGGGGACACCAGGCAAGGTTTGTGAGCCGGCCTCCCCCACGCCTCCTCCCCCTTCCTCGCCCAACTTCCCCTTAGCCCCTGCTTCAACCGAAAGTGGCCATTGACCTTTCAAGCTTTTGAGCAGTGATGCAATAGAATAGTATTTCAAAGAAAAATGGTTATCGAAATTTGGGATCCGGTTTTCCCGTGAGTGCTAATGGTTTTTTAAAAGTAGGTCACACTTTGGAGGCGGGCATGCAGGCGAGGAGCTGAGTTCCAACGGAGTCCAGGTGGCCTCCAATCGGGTGGGAGGAGGTGAGGGTCTTCGGGCAGGGGAGTGACTAGATCTTTCCGAATTTCCAGTCCCTGGGCGCTAGCCCTGCGGGAGAAATCGCCAAGACGAGAGCTCTCGGGACTGCAAGGCACCGAGGCCGGCGGTCCAGCACGACCCGGGAGCGTAGGTAAGGGCGCCCCTTCAGCAGTCAGGGCAGGTGAGCGGGGTCTGCCAGCGGAAGGAGACAGTGGGGCCGTGTAGACTACGAAGAGAGGGAGGAGGGGAAGGGGGAGGAGGGGAGGAGGAGCCCGGCTGGGCTGCTGCCGGTGACTTGAGAGCAGGAGCGCCTGGGGGAGGAGACTGAGAGCCGCTAGCGCCGCTTAAGGAGGCACCGCTCTCAGCTCTCTGGCTGCCTTCTAGGACCTGGGCGAGGGCACAGCCTTCGGTCCGCTCCCTCCGGCTCTCGGTGGGGAGCGCGGGGGCCTGGATCGGGGCCTCTCCCACCCCCACTAATGTGCTGTAGAGCGAGAGGGGCCGTTTTCGGGGACCCCCAGCCTCTCCCGCATCCCTTTCACAAAATGTGCAGTTGGGAGGGTCACGTCGAGAAGGCGCGGAGCGGGTGGGAAAGACAGAGCCCCGCGGCTGGGCGAGGATATCGCTTGGTCATCAGACCCCCGCGCACAGCTGACACGGTGGGGGGTCAGGCTCCGGCCGCCGAAGCGGGGACGGCGGTGGCGGTGGCGGTGGCGGTGGGGCTTGTGCGCGCCTCGGAGCACTCGGAGCTGTGCGGTCAGAGGCGGGCGGACTCCTAGGCAGCCGCGCCGCCCGGCACCGCAACGAGCGCTATGAGCCCGCCTCCCCTGAAGCCTGCGCATTAGCTCCGGAGCCTCTTTAAAGCGGGAGCGGGGGCCGCGGTCACGTGAGACGGATTCCTGGAAAGTTCCTGGAAAGCGGCCTCCGCAGCAGCCGGGAGGGGCGCACTGAGAGCGCGGACAGGGGAGGGAGGCGGGGAGCTAGGGAGGCGCGCGGGGCTGGGAAGTCGCGCGCACACCCGACTCCGGGGACAGACGTTTAACTCTTGCCATGTCTGGCCGCCGCCACCGCGGCTCACGGGCCTTGGGCTTCCCTTGAAGCATGAACCTCCTCGCCCGCCGCAACCGGCGCTGCGCGGGCCGCGGACAGTGCGCCCCCCGGGCCCGGTGCGCACAGCCTCAGGATCCCCTGCGCCCGCAGCCCGGGCGCCGGAGGAGCTCGGCCGGGGGTTGGCGGCAGGTACTGGTCCCGGGAGCCCGAAGGCTCCTCCCCATGGAGGGTCGCCGGGGAGGGCACGGGGCGCGGCTGCGAGCGCCGGGCGGCCTTGGCTTCCGCAGTTCAGAGCGGCCAGGGAGAGAGTCCGAGCTTCGGCTCTGCCCCGCGGCCGGGCGCTACTGCCTGCTTTCTTCGGCTCCTTCTAGGCGTCGGGAAGTCTCCGGAGTTTACTCCCCCGCCCCAAACAGCCATCCAAATTAATAATCCTCCTAATAACCTGATCTGCCGCTCCTCCCCACCCGCCTGCCTCCCGCCCTAGTTCCTTCCTCCTCCCTCTCTTCTTCCCACCTCCTTGGTCGCAGCCGGAGGGAAAGCCAGCAGCTGCCCAGGGTGGGGGATTTCAGAGCCCGGGGGTTCTAGGCGAAGATCCCCCGGGCTTTTGTTTGCCCTCTGCGCAGAGAACTCTGGCTAGTGCGGAGCGCATCCCCAGGCATCTCGTTCCCAAATTAAAAGTCAACTGGGGAAACTCGGGCAGAAACCCCTCCTCTCCCTGGCCCCTCCCGACTCCCCCGCCCCATGTCCGCTGGGGAGGCTGCCTGGTGTGGACGCTGCGGCCGAGGCCGAGGTAAGGGCTCGGCGTTCGTTGTCTTGCACGTCCAGCGGCGCTCGCAGCCGCCCGTTCTGCCCCGGCCCGGGTCCCGGCTCCGGGCTCCGGGCTCCGAGCCCCCGCGAGGGCTGCGCGCTTGGGCCGATTCCTCGACAGCGCCCGCGGCCGCTGCAGCAGCCGCCGCCGCCCGGCCACTAGAGGGGCAGCCACGGAGCCCGGGGAGCCCCCCAACTCTGCCCCAAGCGGGCGCTGGGGAGCGGGCAGAGAGGAGCCAGGCAGCCTCTGGGCTGGGGTGCGGCAGCTCGCGCACCTTGGCGCCCCGGGCTGGCGGCTCAGGGTGCTTCGTCCCGGGGCCCCCGGGCTGTGCGGGGTGTGAGATAGAGGGGTGCCAATTTGGGGATATCTCCTGTTCTTTCCTTTGCGATTTTTCTGCTTGTCCTTGACTAGGGCCTATTTACCACCATACCCGCAGGTGACTCGTCTTTGCTAGTCTGCGATTTCAGCTAGTAGCCCTGGGCGGGAAGACACCCTGTTCCCCACCCTCATCCTGTCCCTCCCCCCTCCCCCTCTGCAACTCCGGCGTCTTGGATCGCTGCTCTCTCTTTTATCCTCCTTTCTCTACAGCTGGGCCGGGGCAGTCACTGGATGCTTGGGGTTAAATGGTGCGGGAGGATAGACGCGGAGGAGTCCCCGGGATTTTCCACGTCTGTCTTCCCACCCACAATCCCGGACGCAGAGGTCCAATTTGGACCGACCCAAGCCCATACTTTCTTTTTTGCAGGCAAACTGTGGGTGACCGCGCCTGCGGGGGACTTTGCCATCCGTCCACTGGGACCTGGGGAGGAAAAGCCAGAAGCCTCCCATCCCCTCCCCCTCCACCAATTCGGATACCCCGCAGAGACTTGCTTTGGGGTTCTCACTGATTTCCAAGAAGGACGCGTGCCCCTCTCTGATCCCAGTGCGGGCGGCCACCTGTCTTTGCCGCGGTGACCCCTCTCCCATGACCCTGCGGTGCCTCGAGTCCTCCGGGAATGGCGCGGAAGGGACGCAGAGCCAGTGGGGTACCGCGGGGTCCGCGGAAGAGCCGTCCCCGGAGGCGGCGCGTCTGGCGAAGGCCCTACGGGAGCTCAGTCAAACAGGTAGGGAGCCGACCAGCCGCGACGCGCGCGAGAAGGGTCGCTTCCCCAAAGACGCGGTTGGGGGCTTTGCTGACGCAGAGCGCGGCTAGGAAGCGGGGCCGCGGTGCGGAGCGAAGAATGGGATTGAACTGCAGCCCCTCGCCTCCCGTCCCCGCCTCAGGGCGGGGGCCCGCGGAGAGGATGTCCGCACGGCCCTGGATCCTTGGGAATGAGAAAGAAAAGTGGTTCTCGGGGGACCCAGAGGCCTAGGGGTGGGCAGAACGCGAGAAGGGCTGCTTGGAAATAGCCTCTCAGGGAGCTGGAGCCTTCAGCTGTTTGCCGCAGCTGCTCAGGGGTCGGTACACGGGCTTGAACCCTAGCGGGAGAAAGAGCCAGGCGCCTCCCTTTCCGCGGGGAACGAGGGCGGCCAGTGGGCGCTGCGCTGCCCGCAGTTTCAGCCGCATCCGGCTTCCGAGCCGAGCCGCCGCTGCAGCCCGGGACCTTGGCGGCCAAGTTCCAAGGACTGATTGCCGCGCGGGCGGCTGCAGCAGGGCCGGCCAGCGAAGGCGGCCAGCGAAGCCCCTTGCAGAGCGCGGCCTTGAGGGGCTGCGCGCCCAGGGTTATTGCTTGGTTCAAGCGCAGTCCTGCGCTTTGCGTGGCCCGCCGTCGTCTCTCGGCGTCTGAAAGAAGAGAAGATTGAAAAAAAAAAAAAAAAAAAAAAAAAAAAAAGCAAACCACGCAAGCTTTCAAAATCTGAATCCCAAAAGCTTACGTTTGGGGCAAAATTGAAGTTTTGGTAGCCCTAGAGAGAGGGAAAAGTCATTTGCGGTTCGGTCTTTGAGTGTGGACCACCGACTTTCCCTCAGCGGGGCGGAGCAGGCAGATTGCAGGTATCCGAGCAATTTGGGGGGTGGGGGATGGGGGGTGGGGTGGAAGAGCGCATTGTTCAGACTTCTTATGCAGAATGGCTCGAAGTGATTTTTGAAAACGAGATGGGCCCCGGGATGGTGCAGGCAAATGAAATGGAGAATGCTGGGGAGACGGAAGGTTGTGACGGGATTTGGATTAGGGCAGAGTCCAAAGGAGGTGCGGATTGTAAACTTGAATTACTTCTTATTAGTTGGGGTTTCCCTCATTTCTCAGTGGCTGATATGGCAGTTGTAACCAAAGCAACAAACAGAAGCTGTTGTAGTAGAACCGCGCTTCAAAAACAAGGAAATAGCAGTACTTTCCAAGGTCTCTGAACAGAGTTTCTGCCATGAACGGATTTGGGGAGGGAGGGAGAGGGTGGTCGCGAGTCTTCCAAGAAGTTTTGGGATTACAAAACTGCTGGGATTACAGGAGTTGGGGTTTCCACCTTTGTAAGGGCACGCCTTTTATTTCTAACTTCCGAGTTACTTCTAATTTACTTTGATTTCACCTGAACGGTGCTAGAAGCATCATGCTTTCTCAGCCAGTGTGTCCTATGGCAAAATTCTGTGTCCTTCGGAGAAAATCTCAAGAGAGTTTAAAGGGCTACCGAACGTTACTTTTTAAAGAAGAAAACTGGCTCACAGTTTGTGTTCATAAAACGGACCCACATTTTCATTAGATGTCTACCTAAAATATTTATGGTAGTCTGTGGTAAACTGTCACACACTTCTCTTTAGAGCTAGAAAAGTTGTTGCCAAGTATTTGCCCTATTTAAGAAATTCTGTATAATAACTATTTTACCCTCTCTTCTTTTTCTTCTTGAACGGAAACCCCAGGTTGGTACTGGGGAAGTATGACTGTTAATGAAGCCAAAGAGAAATTAAAAGAGGCACCAGAAGGAACTTTCTTGATTAGAGATAGCTCGCACTCAGACTACCTACTAACAATATCTGTTAAAACATCAGCTGGACCAACTAATCTGCGGATCGAATACCAAGATGGGAAATTCAGGTTGGACTCGATCATATGTGTCAAATCCAAGCTTAAACAGTTTGACAGTGTGGTTCATCTGATCGACTACTACGTTCAGATGTGCAAGGATAAGCGGACAGGCCCAGAAGCCCCCCGGAACGGCACCGTTCACCTTTATCTGACCAAACCGCTCTACACATCAGCCCCGCCTCTGCAGCATCTGTGTAGACTCACCATTAACAAATGCACCGGCACCATCTGGGGACTGCCTTTACCAACAAGACTAAAAGATTACTTGGAAGAATATAAATTCCAGGTATAAGTGTTTCTCTTTTTCTAAACATGCCTCCTATAGAGTATCTCCGAATGCAGCTATGTATAAAAAAAAAAAAAAAAAAAAAAAAGGAACCAAAACTTGAGTCACTACTCTGGATAACTACTCGGCATTCTAAAAACAGCTGAAGTCCATCTAACTTAAACGTGTGACGAGGTAGCTAGGTATTTAAAGTTTCCCCAAATGTTTTCACCTGAGTAATGCTTCCTTTCCTAAGGCTGACCAAGACCAGCTGATCCTTTTAAGTTAAAAATAAAATGTCCTGAGTAGAGGCTGAAGGAACATTTTATCAGAATGCCTTGCCTTCCCAGGGTTCCTGTTTGCTAGGTAGAAGGCCCAGAGCCTGGCGGTAGAGCGAGAACTCCGTGCAGGAGCACTGAAGAAGTCGAAGGAAAAAACTGACGCAGGCTTAGCTTTAATTTTACATGCCTGGTGATCAGAGTCTACTTTAGGACATTTTCTGTTTTTGCGTTCTTGATGTACCTAGGAGTTTTGTCAAACAGATCCTGCTTGTGAGTATTTATCCTCCTTTTTATGCAATTAACCAAATCAACCAAAAAAGTGACCATGAAATCCTGTATTTGACTTTTTACTACATGTATGAACTCTCTCATGTGAATGAGTACTGTAGTAATCCATTTTAAGGGAGCCTTATTTCAGAAATATTTCAAACTGGTGCAAACGGAAAAGACTTTGTCTTTTCCTTTAAGGCTAAAGAATGTCGTGCTATACAGGTGCAACTCAATCCCTGTTAATAAAACCATGTAGATACAGACATTTTATCCTTTGAAGTAGCTGTATCCCAACCTGTTGCCATTGACTTTTGGGAAACGGCTTTAGAAATTTCCAAGTTGTCCTTGAATTGTCTGACCACGGACATCAGCACTTGGTCTCCCTTCTACCATGTAGAATACTTCGACTTAATTTTCTTCCAGAGATAGGGGGATACTTGCCTGTTTTTCAAAGTGTTTATTTACTGCTGTTACTATTTGATTAGAATGTATTAAATAAAAATACTTGACTTTTACAAGTTGCACTTGTTACTTTGAATTGTAGGGAACATACACGTTCCTGGTACTAGCCAGTTGTCGTAAAAACGTCTGTCATGTGACATCAACCAACCACTCAGCAAGAGGTAGCACGTGACTTACCCTTCCCTAAAGTTATGGGCCGCATTTGCCCTTTGCATTTGGCAGGCCTGGCTTAGAAAGTACAAGTGCCTTCAAGCGGCCTGTTTTTTTACCGATTGAATAAGGGTAACACTAACGCCCTGTGTGTTTCCCCAAAAAATGGTTTAGAAACTACAAAAACTGTGACGTATCCTGGTCTTTTATGGGTTGATAGGCATAACACACAATAAAAATTCAAAGTTTTATGGCTATTTACTTTTTGCCACCACCTCATGACCGTTGCAGATGTAGAGCCCAGACAGTATTCATTTGGCCATCTCTAAAAAGAAAAAAAAAAAATGCCCTGCTTGGTTACATTCTTTGGCGTGTCACTGGCAAAGTGAGTGTCCTATGTCTTGTGTGCCCCAAGTGAATTATAAAACTCAGTTTTAAATTATAGTAAAACCCGCATATCCCTCGTCATGAAAATATTCGTATTTTCATGAAGCTCTTGAAAAACGGTTTTGGGCCTAGAAGGAAAACATAACCATGCACAGCCAAACAGCAAAGATGGCTAGGTGTGCCTTACGAAGAATTTATTTGTAGCCTAAAATTTAGAGAAGAGCTCTACTTTTAGGGGCTGGTCTAGATGTGGACTTTTTCATTAGGATGTTTAGATTCTGTGCTTTCTTTCCCCCCCCCCCAACCCCCCCACTAAATGGTTAGTGTGGGGTATTGACTCTTCTGGCAAAACTTCCACATGATCAATGTCCGGGGCTTCGGACTTTCTATAAGGTCTTTTGCATTTCTGTTCCCATTGGTTCAAACTCTCTGATGCCTCTTGATGTTGAGAGTTGGCCGGGACTGCTGGGGTATGAACGAGCACACGGAATTGTGGAAAGTTCTTGGCGTTACTACTAGCAGGTGACTGACTATGAGAACACCAGAGGCTAGCCAAGATCTCTAGAGTGTGCCGTGGAATGATTACCTTACATTTCAGTCTTCCCTATTCCAAGTAAGTTGATAAGCATCAGGAGATAGTCCTTTTTTTAGTGGGGGCAGGTGTGTGTGTGTGTGGTGGTTCGCTGTGGGTTTTTTTTTTTAACATTTATTTAGTTCTTGCTCAGCTCTTTACATGCATTATCTCATTTAATCTTGACACCGACCGTATGAGCAAAGTTCAGTGATTGCAGGAGGTCCGACTTACAATTTGTGAGTGAGGAGGCATTCCAGGAATATCCTAGCGCTTTTTATTCCTGGAGAGGAATTATGAAGAGCAAAGTGCTGCTGTTTCTACATTGATCCAGACAAACAAGTTACAACAGGCTATAAAAGGAACCCTCAGCCTTTTCACTGCTGCCCCAACTGGAAAAGTACAGGTACCTTAATTAATGTCCTCTGTGGGATTCGAATCACCTTGGCCCAGTAGTTTTTTCCTGGTGTAGGGGTAAGTGAGGAAGGGGTTAACTTAAAAAAAATTTTTTTTTTAGTGTTTGTTTTTGAGAGACACAGAGAGACAGAGCATGAGCAGGTGAGGGGCAGAGAAAGAGTAAGACACAAGACCCGAAGCAGGCTCGACGCTCTGAGCTGTCAGCACAGAGCCCCACTCAGGGCTCGAACCCACAGACCGTGAGGTCGTGACCTGAGCTGAAGTCGGACACTTAACCGACTGAGCCACCCAGGTGCCCCTTAGATTTTTTTTAAGTTTTATTTATTTTGCGAGAGAGCGAGAGCATGAAGGGGAGAGAATCCCAAGCAGACTCCGTGCTGTCAGCATGAAGCCCGATTTGGGGCTAGAACTCACGAACCAAACCTTGAGATCATGACCTGAGTGGAAATCAAGAGTTGGATGCTTAATTGACTGAGCTACCCAGGTGCCCCGAGGGTTAACTATTTTGCTTGGTTGTGGGCAAATGATGCCAGTTACCAATTATTGGTAGCCCCATTTTATAGATGGGCAAACGGAAAAGGTGAAGGTACACTTGACTAAGTTATCCTCAATGGAGCCAGGAAGAAAGCCGGTGTTCTCTCCCTATGGAGGCACTTGGGGCCTTTAGTGAGGGTCTGTACTATTGTTTTTACTGTTGAAGAACAGAGTACACGAACTTCTAAATCTCCATGGACTTAAGATATTTTGATGTGAGTTTCCACTCTGAGCAGATTTGAGGCAGAGGGGTTTTTATTCCATTGTAGTGGGCACTAGGGACTGCTTTTTAGGGACTTGGGTTTTAGTTTTTAGAGCTTTGAACGGTGGAGAAAAAGTTCAACTTAGGAGCTGAGAGTTCTTTTTTGGCATGTCAGTAAGAAAGTCTTGACTTCATAGTAATTATGTAATCCAAATAGGTAACAGAATGGGACAGTTGTTTGGAGTGTTTATTTTCTTGGGAAGGATTTTTTTTTTTTCTGCTTTTAGAAAATTGTACCCTGGTAGGCGGGTAGGAGACAGAGACGTCATGAAGTAATCCAAGGGATGGAATGTCCTGAGACCAGGCCGTGCCCTTCTCGGTTGTCGGTTTTAGGCACAGGGTAGTGGGGGTTGAGTGGCTGTGGTTCCATGTAACAGCTGGGCTGAGGCCTGTCTTGCCTCTGTGGTCATGGTCTCAGTTCTGTGTTTTGGAGCAAAAAAGGGTTATCGTTCATCCTAGACCTTTCATTTACTAAGAGGCCTGTAACGTCTCCCGATGGTTTATTTCCTAGAATTTTGAAACGTGAAATCACCGTTCAGACCGCAGAGTTTAGTTCCGGCATTTCACTGAAGAGAATTTTCAGACCCAGGGAGGTCAACAGATCTGAGCGTACCTGTGCGTGCGTGGGCACACACGCAGTTCAGCAAATCGACGGTGGACTTGGTATTTGTGCCCGGATAGTCTGGCCAACTCAGTGTTCATAAAAGCTGTACCTTTCCACCCCGCGTGTGCAAGCCCTACAGTGCTTTTAACATCACGTTCTTCTTCCTCTGAAAATTTGGAGAGCAGGCCTTTGGAATGCCATGCGGTATAATCACCACTTCTCGGCTCTTTCCACGTCACTGGTTTTCGTGACGTCTCAATCCACATTCGAGTTGTGTGTTAACTTTAACTCCTCAACGCTTCTAATCTATTTGCTGTTTGAAGATCGAAAACCCGCCATCCATGTTGTTTTATGATCTCATTTCTGCCTCTGCCAGATGTGACTCACACACAGTCGTGGGTGCCCGGGTCACTGCCCACCCTCCTGTCCTCACCAGTGGAGCCCATTCTTTCTTTTGTCCGCTCACGGGCATAATGGCACAGTTAATTCCTGCCTTACTTTCTGCCCTCCGTGCCATAAATTTGCCCTTTTAGCTCATTTGACACAGCCCTGCCCAGCCTTATTTACTCCAGTGAAAGAGGGTAATTATATTCTCCTTGAGTTGGGTAATTTCGAATACCTGGAGATTAAATCTGTCTCCAGTCTCTCTCTGATTCCTTTCAGGTTGTGAAACAGGTAGCCAGCCCTAAATGCACACTTGTTACGTGCATGTGTTTGTTATTATTTTCTTAATGTCAAATCCTGGAGGCTCCTTTACTGTTAAATTGCACTTCATTTGAACAGAGTGGGAGGGCCTTCCAACCCTCCCTTCTCGTCTCCTAGAGAATGAGTCTGTGATAGTTGTGTTTCTTTCCTCCTGCGGAGGCATATTTTTTCTTGTATTCTCACTCACCTTCACATAGTTTTGATTTTTCTAATGTTTCCTCTGTGTGGCTTGAGTTCAGGGTGCTTAACTTTAGTACCGAAGTAAAGCAACAGCTGTTGCCACCGTAGCCTCTAAAAGCCCCGGAATCCCGAATGCCTAGACAGTAAGTAAGCTGAAATCACGGAGCAGGGCTAGGGTGTTCCTTCAGGAGCTCGGGATCAGACGACGTGTGGTTACAGAGAATGGGGTTCACATCAAAAGACATTTGCTGAGCCATAAAAAGAAAACCGCTTTTATAGACGAGCCTTACTCGGAACTGCACCCTCTACTTCCCCTGGAGGTCAGGAGCACATTTTGTGACGTGTTATTCAGGGGGTGCCGCCTCCCTTACAAACACTGGGAGGGGGAAGGCAATGTGGCCAGTGCCTTCCTCTTCTGTCAAAGCATAAATACCACCCAGGGAACACCTTTCCTACAGCTGAGAGAGTGGGACTTCATCACAGAACTTCATAAAACTTTTCCATGTCGCCCGGTTTCTAACTATGTTAAGATAAAAATGTATGTTTTACTGAACAGTTTTCCCTTATTAGTTTGGTATGTTTTTTTCCTGTTGAGATTTGGGTCCAGAAAGCTGCTGTGATCTGTAACTTTCAGAAAATATTTTCCCTGCTATTTCTACACAGAGAAGTCCCATTTTCATATCCCCTCTGCCATCTCGATGAACGCGACCTTTCTTAGGTTTCCAACATAGCTGCTTTCTCCCCATTTCTGTTTCCAGGTTGCGGCCGTCAAGTCGATATTCGGTCAGAAAGTGTGTTCGTATTTTGCGCATTTGATTAGGGTACCTGTCTTCGCTCATCTGCAGGAATCTGGGGCAGAGAGAAGGGGGATAGAAGAAATCTATGAACATATCGTAGCTAATAGTTTTGACCTTCCTCCCCATTCAATCTCCTTTGCTAGAACCACTGACAGAAAAATTAGTTGCCTCTCTGATCCATTTTCCTTGTCTATCAGGCAGTGAGGATGCTAATAAACAACAGAGCAACTAAAACGATGGCAGGAATGAGAAAACTAAGAGGGATGGAGAATCCGTGGCCCGCTGAGGGCTCCTGAGAGCCAGTTGTTAAACACAGCCGTGACTTCTTACCCACCGTCTAGCTGCTGGCTTCCAGCTGGGTCAGTTAGTGCTGACCAATCAAGGTTCCCAAGGCAGATGATTCTCATTCTGATGTAGGGTCAGAAGATAGATAGTAGCCGGACGAGATGTCACAATCCCTCTGTCACTCACTTTGCTTCATCCCCTCATGTAGGCATTTTATCATCTCCCATCATCACAAGAAGGGTGAGTACAGTAAGATATTTTGAGAGAGACTACATTCACATAAACTTATTACAGTATATTGTTGTAATTGTTCTATGTTATTGCTTATCTCTTACTGTGCCTAATGTATAAATTAAACTTGATCATAGGAATGTATGGATAAGAAAAACCTGGTATATATATGGGGTTTGGTATTACCCGTGTTTCAGGCATCCACTGGCCATCTTGGAATACATCCCCTGTGGATAAAGGCGGGTGGGGGCGAACCACTATACATAGGGGTTTTTTTGGGAGCTCAATAATTATGAGTAAATCATTGGTAGATGGAACTCAGCCACGGTGGGAATAGTTACACCACAGCAATTGGCAGACACAACAAATTAGGCTTTCCCTGCCCCCCCTCCGTGGATGATTGGTTTAACACCACCACTGATCCACGTATTATGTCCTCTATAACTGAGACCTCTTGACGGTAAGATCAGTTTATTTGTATCCTCCTTTGTGACAAGTCCAGTGTTTTAGAGCAGAGTAGGAATGAACAAATTGAGGAATACATTAAAATCTGTATGCCAATCCTATATTGAACTACACTGCTTTCTGGTGGATGGTCCGGCCTCTTGATCTTTTCCTAGTGTCTGCAGATATCTTGTCAGAGTTTCCTAGTAGGGAGCAATAGGACATTCTCAAAGTCCTATGACTAATATTTAAAAATACCTCTTTTAGCTCTAACAGATCAGGGTGTCTTTTTTTGCTCCTAGCTTCATTCATTCATTTCATTACTTAATTTCCTTCCTCCTTTCTTCCCTCCCTCCCTTCTCACTTGCTTTTCTCCCTCTCCCCTTTATTCTGCCAACATTTAATGCATGTCTACTGTATTATTCATGAGGAATACAAAAGAGTAAAAAAAAAAAAAAAACAAAACAAAAAACCTGTTCTTGCATTACTGAACTCGTATAGCCCAGGGGAAGAGATAACTTAGTCAACACTCTTGTACCTTCTATGCCTTGCCTTGTCATTCCATTTAATCCCTGCAACAAACTGGTAAGGTGTGGATTTCCCCATTTACTGAAAATGAAACTGAGGCTTGGAGAAAGAAAACAGCTTTCCAGTAACATGGTTTAAACCTAGGGTTTTGGGGGGAGGGGTGGCTCTGAAGCTCAGTTCTGTGTCTTAGGATCCCATATAGGAGCTTGAATTCTGTGAACAATGTATTGTAAAATGCTGTGATAAAGGCAATAATAGTTACCTGTGGACAAGGTGCCATCAACTTGCCTTGAGGGGTTGGAGAAGGACCTCAGAGGAAGGTGCCTTGTGTCTGCTTATTAAAGGGCAGGAAGGAGTCTTTAGACTCCTCGGTGACAGAGGCGTTTCTTTGAGGGATTGGAGAGGAGGGTAGGGGTGAGTTGGGGGTAGATGTTGTAGATCTTAATAGCTTGGGATTTATCTGGAGGGCAAGTGGATAAAAGCTTTTTAAATGGGGGCGTAGCTAAACTAGGTTTGTGTTTTATATCATCCCTCTGGAGCCCCTTTGGAAAATGTCCTGGACAAAGCGAGAGTGGAGAGTTAAGGAGACTAGGCAGGTGTGAGCTGCTAGGCGTGGGGAGAGGAGGAGGCAAGATTGGCAGAAGATGGAGAAGGGGGCAGCCGTTGACCCCCTTCCTCCTCTGCAGGCTCACAGTTGCCCTGGAGTCTGGGGCTTTAGGTCCTGCAGGCACATGCTTCCCTTGGAAGGTGGGCTTCCACACCGGCCAGGTGGGGTACGTACTTGGCAGATTCCATCCTCAGGAAAGGAGGAGGTGGTGATGCAGCAGCAGAAACTTGAACTACGACCGTATCCAGTGTGCACGGGTGCAAGAACACCAGCTCGGAGTGGGGGTGGGGGTCCCCGTCCCACACACACCAGGTTTGGCCACTCGCTGCTGACGAAACCCAAAGGCAGAATGGAACTTATTTCGATGAGGTCAAGACAGCAGACTAGTGTCTCAAAGACTGACTCCAAAGTGCCGAAAATTTCCAGGTTTGTGTAAGGAAACTAGGGGAGAAGGTCGGTGAGTACAAGCAGGTGGGCAATAAAGGTCAGGCTGATCCTCATCTTGGGGTCAGTCACGCGGGGTCTTGTTGGCATCAGGGCAGTCCTTGCTGCCTGAGGGGGTAGTGGCCGTTCCCATCATGGGCTGCTTTGCCTGAGTCGAGAGATAGTCGGAAAGAATTTAATCAATTGCAAAGTATGGAACGAAGTCAAAATGCAGGTCATTGAAGTCCTCTTTCAGGACTGGGTAAACTTGGGGTCCACTTCTGGTTGTCTGACCTGGGGCCAAACGCTGACTCTCTCAGGGCCTCGGTTATCTCATCTGTACAATGAGAAGCTTGGCGTCTTCGTGCTTTTCGATCCCGTCTGATAAAGTACCCCACGTGCACAGATGTGAGCGCCATCTCTCTCCCACTGGGGTGGGAGCGGCCCTAGGAGAGGCAGGCTCCGCATTTTTGTGGCGTCTCAGCTTCCACTTAAATTATAGTGTAGATTGTTACCTCTATGCCATAATATATTTTCATTTATTTTGAAAAAATAGTAACTTCCTTTTAACTGTGGACTTTTTCACAGCTGGAGCCAATTGATTCCATTTTTATCCCGGTTAGAAGAATTTTGTGTTTTCACCTGACTGTGGATCTTTGAGGGCCTCCCTGTAATCAAGGAGTTTGAATGTGGGGTTGTAGATCTTGGTTGTGCAGGAGAAACAGGAATCTGACATGTGTCCTCTATTATCACAATAACTCTGCATGAATTTTCATTATCAAGGACCTGGAGGGCTGGCTTTGCTCCCTGACCAGTGTCATAGATGTGCCCCTAGGAAATTGCGGGCAACAGATGTGTTTCCACAAGTCCTTTTTCCCACCTACATAGATTATTCTCATTTCTGATTGCTCCTTCATGGACAAGGGAACCATTGAGCTTTGTTTTTTTCCTTTTCTTTGTCAAGCAATTCATTTAAAAAAAAAAAAAAAGAAAAGAAGAAGAAATGAAAAAAACCTGCAAAATACTATTGGAATTCTTGGATTCTTTGGTAAAATGAAAAGAATCTTGGAGCATGATGGATACTGCCCCAATCTATCCATCTTGCGTCTTTGGATTTTCCTGCATCTGTTTTAAAGTGGGGCGCACCTTTGATCTTGATAGCCTAGGAGGATGGGGGTGTGCAGCTGTCATAGGCAGAGGCACGTCACTGAGCTTAGTAATGGTTGAGAGCTCCCATGAGATCCAGCTCGAAACTACACTTCGTAGGCCATGGGATTTGTTATGTTCAGGACATGACAATGAGGTGACCTTTCTATAACAAACCAACTCTTGGGCTTCCAGAAGACTTGAAAAAGCTAGAATATTTAGTAATGCCAACCACTGCTTTTGCCACTTAACAAATATGACCTCATTCAGTGCTCCCAGCAAACCTTTGAAGTCGATTCTGTTTTTATCTCCTTTAGACAAAAGGAGATTTAGTGACTTAAGAGGGAGAGCTAAGATTTGAACTCAGGCCAGTATGACTCCCAAATCCATGCTTTTATTCACTCTTGCGTCATTTTTCTCAAGCTTACAAATGCTGTTAAGCTCTGAGGCCTCCACCTAGCATGTACCGCAGTGATGAATGCACGGCCGTGTACCTTCTAGTTGCACATAGTTAATTGCAAGAAGGCTAGGACCCTGTCTTCCCAATTTGTAATTATGGTATTATTGGGTCTTTAATTTCCAAGTAAAACAAGATCTCCCCAAACCCTGAGCACCAGCTGGGGAAGATCGCTTCCATCTGATTGACACCTCTTCTCCCTTCTTCTGTTCTCCTTTAGATGTCTAACCAGGGCAGCCATAACCGGTTGTCTCTTCCCTGCTAGCCTTTCTCATTTCTCTGGAGGTAAAGTATAAGAACAATGTGTCAGTCATAATAAGCTAGGTTATGCTGCAAAACAAGTATCTTCATACTCTCAGTGACTTAAAACAACAACGGTTTATATCTTAACAGATTTCCCTGTCTATACGTGTCTGTCACGTGTCACAAGGGGGGCTCTTCTTTAAGTCATTTCAGAACCCAGGCATCCAAAGGAGTCACCTCTTAAAACGTGGCTGAGGTGCTGAGCCAGTGGGAAAGGAGAAACCCAAGGATCTCTCCTTGGCATTTAATTGCCTTGTCACTTCTACTCTCCACTCATTGGCTGGCACTCTGCAAAGGGGTGCCACTCAGACACAAGGAGGCCGGGTGGTCCAGCCCTCCCCTGTGTCCAGGATGGGGAGAAAACCAGAAATACTTAGCAGCAGTAACAACCCCCCACTTCTACCATGCCATATAAAGCTTGCTTCTTTTTTTCTATTTTGGCTAATTTGACCTCAGGTAACCTTTATAGGACACACAGAACCTCTCGAATTCCATTCCTCCTTCCCCTTTGTCTTCCAAAACGTTTTCAAGTACTGCAAAATAGCTTTTCTCTTTCCTTCCCTTGAGCCAAAAGGAAACGTCTTCAGTCTTGAAGTGAAATTATACATATTAAACAGCCAAGGCTTCTTCCCTCAAAAGCTTCTGAAATAACCAGAAGTTCCTTCTGATCTTCGTAAATATCTCTCTTGGCTTCCTCAGCCTGCTAAAATTAAACCTGTCTTTTCTCCAATGTCAATATTCAGGATAAATAATGTTCCCATTTCCTTCTTGCTGCTTTGTCCAATTGGCTATATTACAATAGTATTGAACAGTATTACTTCTACTGATTTTCAGTTAAACACAGAGACATTCAGGCACACTACAAACCAAATGGACTTGTGAGATACATTGGGCACCTTCTTACTAATTTCAATTTGCTTCTGAGGGAAACTGTGTTCTAAACTCCAGACGACCGGTTTGCAAACCTTGTTTCAGAATGCAACCTGTTTCTAGTTTGGATCTTTTTCTGTAGCACATGTCTGTATAATAAGAATAGTAGAATAAATGGTGTGTTTGAGTGGATGATTATGCTCTGCTGTATTCATGAGTTAATATCTTTGAAAAAATTAGAATCTGTACATGTACTTAATTTAAAACTTTATGAGCACAATTTTTCCTTCATTCTCTCTCCCTCTAGCTCTCTTTTTTTTCCCTACATTAATCTAGACCAGAAATTGTAGCATTATCTGGGCACCTGGGTGGCTTAGTCAGTTAAGCAAGACTCTTGATTTCTGCTCAAGTCATGACCTCACAGTTTGTGGGTTTGAGCATCCTCCCTCCAGACCCTCCCCGTCACCCCTCCACCACCACCACCCCCCTCCGCCCCCATTGAGCCCAGCTTCAAGCCCCTCATCAGGTTCCATGCTGATAGTGCAGAACCCTCTTGGGAATCCCTCTTTTTGTCTCTGCCCCTTCCCCATTCTTGCTCTCTCTCTCTCTTTCTCTCTCTCTCAAACATAAAGAAACAACCTGTAGCTTTATCTTTGACTTCTCCCTCTGTATATTTATCTCTTTCATTTATTTAGTCCTTCATTCACTCAGTCCTTCATCAGAGATTTACTGAGCGTCTCTTTGTGCTAGGCATGAGGCAAGGTACAGCACAAAGTTAAACAGTTTCCGCCTCAAGGGGATTGCCGGTGGCGGGAAGACAACACACATGGCGGCAACCATAGCACAGTAAAATAATCCCTGTGATGAGGTTTGTGCAATGAGCAGTGGAGACGGAAAAGACACGCCTGGGTCTGCTCGAAGACATCAGGGAAGGCATCCGGGAGGAGGCAGCTTTTGACCTGGCACTGAAAGAATGGGTTGGCCTGAGCTACAGGCAGGGCGCCGGGGTTGCAAGAGTTAGGGGATAAGCCCCAGATGGTGAGCAGAGAACAGAGCACCGAGGGTTTTGCTTGCCTTTCAAAAAAGTTTGCATTTGCCCCAGGAAGTGAGGGAGCTGTGGAAGACTTTTGCGCTGAAGAACGATAACATCAGATTTACTGGCAATGTGGATGATGGTCAGGAGGAGCATATCTCTAGATCAGGACTTCTTAATCCAAGATTAAGATGCAAGAAATCCCTGGACAGAATGCTTGGGATCTGCGAACTCAGCTGTGAAAAATTGTTTTTGTCATTAACCTCTATGTGAAATCAAGCATTTCCTTCAAATATAAATGTAGGCGACGAATCACAATAGAATTAGCAGAAGAGGGGCGCCTGGGTGGCTCAGTCGTTTAAACATCCAACTCTTGACTTCAGCTCAGGTCATGATCTCAGGATTCCTGAGTTTGAGCCCCACATTGGGCTCCGTGCTGACAGTGCGGAGCCTGCTCGGGATTCTCTGCCCCTCCCCCACCCTTTCTCTCAAAATAAATAAATAAACTTAAAAAAAATGGAAAAAGAAAGAGAAGACGTGAGTTTATCACCAATAGAAATCAGGAATTTTTGTTACGTATTATATAGATATCATAGTACGGTTGTTGCTGCTGTCTCAAAATACCCTTTACGTTTTTCACTAAACTGAAAATCCTGTAGCTGGTAGACCCACAGCTACATCTTGTCATTGAAGGAATTGATAAAATCTATCTTGTTACATCACCAATAAAACATTTTGTTGTGTGCATTTTAATAGAATTCATCTTTTGTGATCTGCATATTCCATTTTTTTTTAATTTTTTTTTCCAACGTTTATTTATTTTTGGGACAGAGAGAGACAGAGCATGAACGGGGAGGGGCAGAGAGAGAGGGAGACACAGAATCGGAAACAGGCTCCAGGCTCCGAGCCATCAGCCCGGAGCCTGACGCGGGGCTCGAACTCCCGGACCGCGAGATCGTGACCTGGCTGAAGTCGGACGCTCAACCGACTGCGCCACCCAGGCGCCCCTTCCATTTTTTTTTTTTTAATTTCAAAACAGTATTCCAAGCAGGGGGTCCATGGTCTTTGCTGGACTGTCAAGAGAGGTCAGAACTCAAATACCAGAGGAAGGGGATTGTGAGCAGGGCAGCCAGGCTGAAGCAGCGGCGGGGAAGAGGGTGAGGAGGAAGAATCTGGGGGAGATTCTAGAGACAGCGGGAACTTGCTGATAGATCTGGGACATAGGCAGAAGGAGAGATCTGTGTGTACCCTGCTCCCCCATCAAGTTTCTGGCTAGAGCAGAATTCTTCCTGTTCCTTGCCACATCTGTCCTTTCCTTTCCATCACTGATGTTCGACTCTTAAACCTTTATTAATGTCAGACACGTAGCAAGGTTCTGAAAAAATAAAGCAGTATGGAGAGACATAATCAAAGATCACTATCCCTTGGTTCCCACCCCCCCACCCCCAGCTGTCAATCCTACATTGTTCTGAACTCTTGTAGTGTTATCTTGTCTAGCTAGATGGCAAATTCTGTTCAGGAAAGTGCCTTGTAATCCCCACTATGTTTTTCATTTTAGGTGTTGAATAAATGACTGATAGATCCCAAAGGCACTTCCTCTCTTGAGGTCACTGTGTACATCAATTATGCCATACTCCAGCTACGGACGTTTTACCAACCGTGACATTCTAGGAAATTGGTCTTTTACTTAAATTCCCATGTTTTCTGTCATTTGTCTTCATATAAAATAACACCGAATGTGCAAAATAAAAATTCCATTACTTGGACTTTATGCTTGTTTTTTGTGAAAGTGAGCCTAGTGTGATGCCGAGTTGAATAATCCTGTGTAATCTCACACCAGAAATTGAGAAGGTGGATTTGAAATTTCCACCCATCCCTCTGCGGGAGGGGGGAGGGGGGCGTGTTACTTGGCTCGGTAGCAGAGGTTAATTTCAGTGTTGTTGCCCATGTTGTAGACTGCAGAGTTGCAGCTGAACACTTGGTTGGCTGGAGGAAATCTTTTGCCGTGCGTCTTGTGAGGTCCGGGAATGTATAGTTTTGTGGTCTGATGTATTTTGATGGTTGCCAGATAAAATTGATGTCTGGCACTTTTTCTAGGAAAAACACATTTAGACGTTTCCAAGTTGATTTGTAGGAACTTAGTGTTATTAGAATTTTGTGGCAGAACTTTCTCTCAAGTGGCAGAAGAAATAAAGGAACTTTAGTTTTGAGGGCTGTTAACAGCACCTTCCATTAGCGCCAAAGCTGAGAAGGTTGACAAAGTAGTGGATTGTTAATATGGATTTATGGCGCAAATAAGCAAGTATCTGGACTTGTGAAAGTTACTGATGCAGTAAAATACAGTTTTAGCTACTGACATTAGATTAGCCCCCAAATTTTTAGAAAAAAGCACATTCCCCCGCCCCCCTTTATTTTCTATGTAACATTTCTCAACTCAGTAACTAAAGAGATTACTTTGGGGTTAACCTTGAGATTTGTTTGCTGTTTACTGCTGCTGTTTTTTTGGAGGGAGGGAGAGAGAGCAGGGTTTGGGAGAAACACGCTGTGGAAAAGTTAGCTTCCCAATTTATACATGAAAATCACAGACCTTCCCCCCCCTCCATTTGCATTATAAATATCTGAAGAATGGGGCGCCTGGGTGGCGCAGTCGGTTAAGCGTCCGACTTCAGCCAGGTCACGATCTCGCGGTCCGTGAGTTCGAGCCCCGCGTCGGGCTCTGGGCTGATGGCTCAGAGCCTGGAGCCTGTTTCCGATTCTGTGTCTCCCTCTCTCTCTGCCCCTCTCCCCCGTTCATGCTCTGTCTCTCTCTGTCCCAAAAATAAATAAACGTTGAAAAAAAAATAAAAAAAAATAAATATCTGAAGAGCAAGTTAAAGATTGTTAGTGAAGACGTGAGAGGTGTTGCCCGAGAATACAATGAGTTAACTTTTCTTTAAACTTACTGGCTTCTCCCTTAACACTGAAGATAACAAGTTTTTACTTGTTGGCATTGCTGTTAAGCCTCAAAATACTCTGGGAGCAAAGGGACTTTTTTTTTTTTTAATGCATTATTGAAATATAATTATAGTGGAGGAAAGTTTTATATTTGGAAGACATTTAAGCTACAGACCTTCAAACCCAAGTTTTTGAAGACATTTAATAAGCAGGTTAAGTCAGCACCAGAAGAGAGAAACGGTATGGTGAATAAAGGGGGTTAAAACCAAGGCTTCCTACGACAGACTGGAAACGAATTGATTTTGACTTATGCATACTAGACCAGAAACGAAATAGCCCGGTAGATATTTCTAGGAACCAGTAGAGAGGAGCGTGAAAAAGACGGGGAGCGAGGAGAAGAAAGTGTGTGTGTGTGTGTCTGCGGGAAGAGGAGGAATCTCACTTGGGATAGTTTCCCTTCCTTCTACTCGAGAGCTTTCGAGTTTTCGAACGGAGCTGCCGCAGGGACTGGCTCTAATGTCTGCGACACGTGCACACAGGCTGTGGCCGGGGAAGGGATACTGGCGCCGCTGGGTGATACAGAAACAGTCCTTTGTGCGAGGCCGCGGCCCGCCAGCTCCCCCCCCGGACGCGGCTGCGGCTGCCCGGGGCTCCTGCCCGTCCTGCACTGCAGCGTCGGGAGACAGGAGACCTTTAGAAACCGACCGATGTCAACGCGTTTCATGTTGGAAACACGCCAGCGGAGCGGGGAACCCAGAGTCAACGGCTGTGTTTCGCATTTTGCTCTATGTCCAACGGGTTAACATCTGCTCGCGCAGCCCTAGCGATCCTGACATACAGGAGAATGTAGCTTCCTTGGATTGTCTCCTCGAGGAGCATCCGCGCGGATTTTGCTCATGTGGGTTTAATGTCAGCGTGTATTATTAGCTCGTTCTGAATTATTCTAAAAGTAATAACAGGGCTGTTATTACCACGATTACAAGTCTAATCAGTTCAGAAGCCTATGAAGGGGAAAATAAAATTGCCAGCCTCCTCTCCAGAGGTCACTATTGTTAAAAGTTTCTCTTTTGTTCTTTCAGAATTTTAAAATGCACGATAAGCGTATGTTTAAATCATTTTTTTAAAAAAAAGCCCAAATAGGATGTTATGCATTCGGCTATTTAATTTCTTATTTCAGTATCTGGGATCTCTTCATATCTGTACAGCTTTGTATATCCTCATGAGAACAAAAAGGTCCACCACATTCTTTTCAACATCTGCACAGCGTCCCGTCCTATGAACGCACCATCACTGATTGCATGGATCTCCTTCTCATGGGCGAAATTTGGGTCGTTTCCAGTTTTCTGCTATTACAGTGATGCAGGAAAAAACCTCTGTGCCAACATCACTATGTGCTTAGGGGGATATATATGAGCGCACTTCTAGCAGTGGAATATTAGGGTGAAAGCATATGTGCATTAACATTTTAATAGATATTTCCAAATCATATTCCAAAAAGGTTGCACCAATTAGATTATTATTTCAGGCTTAAATGAATTACTGCCCTCTAAGTTGTAAGCATAGTTGAGGGTTTTCCTTTAAATGCTGTTAATTTTTAAACAGCATATGTAGTATTGAGACCAAATGAGCTTGTTCATTTGCTAATTAAATGACCTGGAAGTTAAATTTCCATTCTAGAAATGATTGTCTCTGGAATGTTAAGTGCTCTGCCCTGGGGCCTTTCGAACCAGCCAGAGGCCTGGCCCAGTACCCAGTCTGAGAACCTCAGACCCAGCCTGACCAGAGACACCCAGGACTGGGGAGCAGGCACATGGCTCATGCTCTGACTGTGGCTCCAGTTAAAACGGCAGACTGTCTTTAGAAATCTTAAGTCAGAGTCAGAAAAACATTTCTCTTCTCTGTGTTATCATAATATCAACTTCAATGAGTTCCGTTCAAAAGGCACCAATCGAGCACAGCTACGGCACCAAGTTCCTCCTGAAGCCAGCCGGTCGTCCCTGCTTTCTATCCCCTTATCTCCGGTTTCTCTCTTGTTGCTTTCTCTTTCTGTATTTGTTTCTTTTCATACCAACCACTTATCCTCCCGCACCCTCTCGTGTAATACCAGAGGGGTGGCCAGTTCTGTGGACGACACGCTGATTTCCTGCAGCCGATAGGTGGTTCTGGGGAGAGAGATGATTTTGTGTGTGCTTCTTACCACAGTGATTTGACTCTGTGTCTAGAATCTGTGCCCCATGGGATCTGCTTATGACTTCAAATGCTTCAAGAGGACCACCTCTACAGAAACACTTCATTTCTTATTTTTATTTAAGCTTTTTATAGTTAAAACCTGTTACAGATGAAACCAAGATGTAACCAGATACCAAGATACAAGTCACGTTTCAGAAAACTTGTGGTTCCAGTTGCTATGAAGTTGCTGTTTAAACCACCACAGTCGCACCCCTAGATACCTTTGAGATGATAGCCAGCTCTTGGGGAATTATAGAACTTCGACAATTTTTTTAATGTCACAAACTACCTGCTCATTTAGAAAACGCAGCCCTTTAAAACGCAGCTCCCTCATACCCTGAAAAGCCATCTTAAACAAAGACACAGTCACATCAGAATAGGATCTAGGTGTCAGCAAAAAGGAAAAACAAACATGCTGGACTAAATTAAAATAACTTTCCCATTTCAGGTCTGACCCTCTGTGGCTTTGTAAGGAGCTGCACTCAACCATACAGAGACTTCTACCTTAAAATAAAGGAAATAGGCCAACAGGCAGAGAAAGCCTGCCTAATGAAAACTCCTAATTCCAAACTCTTAATTTCCAACACACTGGAAGCCAGCAGGAAGAGAGAGGAGGTGAAATGTGTTGTTCCAATGTTGTCCCTAAATAGAATGTTCTTTACAACTGGCAGGAAGCACCTGGGAGATTATTTGCTTTGGACATTTGGAAATAAATTGTTTTTGAAATAAGAAGGGAAAAATAAATTGGTTTCTAAGGTCAGATGCTTTTCGCATTTTCACATACATACATTTTTATGATATGAATTCTGAGGGTAATGGATTCAAGTTAATAATGTATTTAAATTTAAGAAAAGATGTAGAAACTGTCAAGATAGGAAAATTGAGATAGGGAATTTTAGCTAAACCCTGAATCTCCCTCTCATTTTGACTAAAATTGACCTTCAATTTTATAGTACTTTCATTTTTACAGCACTTTACATATTCTGTAAAAAAGCCTAAAAGTGAAACAAAGATATTTCTTAACTACTACGATTTCTACCGTCCAGCTCTTGTAACTTTTTAAGTCCATTAAGACTTTGGAAGATATTCTTTACCAAATCTATCCTTTAATTAACAGTGAACTAATGGGAGTTGATATGATTTTCCCATTTTTTATTTTCCAGAAGAGGAAATACTCTGGTTCCTTTCATTATTCTTATCTTCTTTCTTTAGGTGTAATTCCATTTTTATTTTGTAGTTAACATGAAATTAATTCATTGTAGAGAATTCTGTTGCTCTGATGGCTGATACTGTGACTACGTATTTGCTCACATTGCTAGAAAGAATGTTACATAAGGGAGTTAGTGGAGGAATATGAGCTGTCGAACACTGGGAGTTAAGGGAAAAATTAGTACTTGTAGGTCATTCATCTTTGCGTTTTAAATAAAAATGAGAAAAGAATCTCACCGTTATACAACCAGCACTTTAAGCAAATTTTGCTACATTCTGCTAATACGTCAAATTGGATGAGCCAGCCAGAAACACAGGGTACCGATTCTTCTTGTCAGCAATACTTTAAATGGAGAGATTTACTGAGATTTCATTTATTACCTGGACTTCACTACTTTTGCAAAATATTTGATGGGTATTAAACTTAGATTTACTAGTGTACTTACCATCTTGTCAAAAGGAAACAAGCACTTTTTGTCGTAGGAATTACTGATTTAAAAGCATTTGCGAGGGGATGGCTATGCTTTGGGGACCTTCCCCCTTACTGAAAACAAAATATGCTCAACCTTTTCTTTCTACAATAGACTCATGTTTTCCTGATTCCCAGTAACTTTAGGAAAACCTCACATATTTTTATTAATTTTTGTGATTTAGTCCTAAAAATGAGTTGCACTTCAGATCGGTTCCTTTTTTTAGCCACCTGATTTATGTATTTCTGCCGACATGGCACAGACCCTGTCACCCTGTCAGCATATTTTCGGCTGAAAGGCCAATTCTTTCTCCCAATTCATTGTTGTTCTGATTTCAGAATTTCAAGTGGGTTTGTTGTCAGCTTTAATGTACCTTTTGAGAACAAATCGAGTGTCCAGTTTCTTGCATGTGTGTGTGTGTGCTTCTGGGGCTGGAATGCTCTTCCTCGGCCAACTGAAAGCAAAGCCCGGATCCTTCTCCTCTCAGAGACTCAGTCTCGTTTCAGTGGTTTTAAAGTTAGGGAGTTCGTGACCAAAAGGAAAGAAGTGTCCTCATTTTTCTTTTTTAATTTTAAACGACCACCGTCTACAGTCTTGCTGTAGTCTTTGGGAACTTGAAGCGTATCGCGTTCGGTTGGCTTTATGTCTGGTCGATCTAACAGAGTCCATATTCTCTCGGCATTGAATGTGTGATTGCATCGTATTGTCGTCTGTGGGGTTACGCAAACAAAATAAGCTGTTTGATTTTATACTCTTTTCTTTTTCTGGTTGGGTCTCCCCGCTACTTTCTAATAACAGATAGAGGGTGTAGGCAATTAAGGTCATTTGCCTCTCTCCTGACTTCACCCTCCGCCTCCACTTGTCCACAGTTTGCCACGTCCCCACCTTTCCACTTTCACTTCACCCAACACAAAAACTGTTTGTGTGGTTGGACAGTATCTTGTGTAGGAGGGTCCTTGGGACAAATGGTAAACGTATTTGGATTTCTTTCACAGGTAATAGGCTGTGTTTCTTGACTCTTGCTTGTGCCCTGACTCTGCTGTGTGCCAAGTTTTATGCCAAGCCCTTTGCGTGCATTCTTTGATTTTAACAGCATATGTGGTGCATCATCACACAGTCCCTGTCTGGCAGATGAGGAAACCTAGGTTCCGAGTGCTTGAAGTAAAGGGCCATCCCTCTGCTAAGTGGTAGAGTTGGAATTTGGAGCAAGTTTCTCCGATTCGAAGGCGTGGGGTCTGCAGCTCTGCTGTGCAGACCGAGTTACTCACTGGGAAGTCAGGGTCACGGCAGAGTCCTGAGGAAGGGCCCCTGGGGGATCTAGACCCATGCGTTTGTTGACTTGGTTGTTCAAAGAAAACCGCAGGTTCTGGGGGCCCCCCTGCCCTGCCCACATACCACCTGCCAAACATCACTTTTCTTCTTCAGGGCCTCACTCGTCTCATCTGTCAAACAGAAATAATATTATGTTAGGTGGACTGCATAGCTCTCTTTTTATAAAAAGAAAAAAAAATCACTCTGGACTCACAGGAAACTGTGAAGACGGTACCGAGAGGGACAGAGAGGACCTGTGTCCCCTTCACCCGGTTTCCCCCAGTGATTACATCTTACGTAACTGTAGCACGTGCAGACCAGAAAATTGATGTCTGTATAAATCTGTGCCATTTTATTACCTGTGGGTTAGTGTGACTGTCCCCAAAAGCAGGATATAGAACTTTTCAGTCACCGCCAAGAGCTCCCACTTAGAGTCACCGTCCCCCACACCCCCTTCCTAAGCCCTGACCACTGCTAATTTATTCTCTATGTCTGTAATTTTGTCATTTCAAATCTCTTTGAAACCCACAATTGTGTTTTCATTATGAAATATCTCAATCAGAAAAGCTCAATACTTACATGACCGCTGCTCAGATTTGACAATATGCAGATTTGATAAATGTCATTGTATTTCTTTCACCACTTACAAAAATATCAGATTGATTTTAAAGCTTTGTCCCACTCTCCAATCCTATTGGCCCCTTACCCTTCCCAGAAATAAACTCTACCCCCGTTACTGTCCACGGTTTTCTCTTTTTGTATGTAACTAGGTGCCTGTAACATCATATAGCGTAGTTTTGTGTGTTTTAAAAATTTACCTAAACAAATCAACACATATTTATTGAGTGCCTACTGTGTGCTTGGCATTGCTCTAGACCCTGGGAATATGATGGTGAATAAGGCAAAAACCCTTGTCCTAAATATATAAACATATGAACAAATGGGATGCTTGTAGGTATCTGCAAATTCGAAAATGATGACATAGGATATTGTGGTTCAGACTGGCAGAGGGTAGGGGAATGAGGGGGTTGGTAGGGCACCGAGGAAGGGCCTTGCTGAAGATACTGCATTTATTTATTTATTTATTTATTTATTTATTTATATTTTATTTTTTATAAATTTTTTTTTCAACGTTTATTTATTTTTGGGACAGAGAGAGAGCATGAACGGGCGAGGGGCAGAGAGAGAGAGGGAGACACAGAATCGGAAACAGGCTCCAGGCTCTGAGCCATCAGCCCAGAGCCCGACGCGGGGCTCGAACTCACAGACCGTGAGATCGTGACCTGGTTGAAGTCGGACGCTTAACCGACTGCGCCACCCAGGCGCCCCAAGATACTGCATTTAAAATCAAAACCTAAACAGGGGCGCCTGGGTGGCTCAGTTGGTTAAGTGTCCCGCTCTTGACTTCAGCTTAGGTCATGATCTCATGGTTCGTGGGTTTGAGCCCCACATCAGGCTCTGCACTGATGGTGAGGAGCCTGCTTAGGATTCTCTCTCTCTCTCTCTCTCTCTCTCTCTCTCTCTCTCTCTCTCTTTCTCTCTCTTCCTCTCCCTCTCTCTCGCCCCTCCCCTGCTCGGGCACTCTGTCTCTCCCTCTTTCAAGACAAAAACAAAAACAGAATACTTAAAATCAAAACCTAAACGATAAGAAACAACAAGTCAAACAGAAGGAACAGCAAGCAAGTGCCGATTCCCTCACATGGGAATGAGTTTGGTGTGTACATCGAAGAGCAAGACTTCACACAGAGGCTGGATGTGAACACCGGGCAGCATGAAGGAAAGAGGGGGGGAGGACTGGAGGGTAAGAAGTGGGAAGGAGGCGGAGAGGATTAGGAAAGGCTGAGGAGACCTCAGTAAGGAATTTGGATTTTATGAAGGCTGCTGTGGGAAGCTGTCGAAAGGTGGAAGCAGGATGGTTGCCATGGGTGCCATGGTTGTCTTGTGGAAGATGGCAGGAGGAAGGACACGAATGGGAAGCACTTAGGCTGTTGCAATTTTTCAGGGAAGCGATAAGTCAGAGGGATGGTGACACCTTCCAATAAAATGAAAAGGCTTGATATCACTTTCTCCTGCCATTTGCCTTTCAGATTCAACATTGTGTTTCAAAATTTACTTATGTTGATACTTTTAGGTGAAGTGAATTCATTTTAACGGCTATGTATGTTCCGTTGTATGAGTGTACCACATTTTCTGTTTATTCTCTTATTAAGAGACTTGAAAGATATTTCTGTTTCTCCTATACACAGTTCTGCCCAAAGCATGCTCATATATGGGTTCTTATGGATAGGATACCAGACTTCCTCTGGGATATACACCTGGCAATAGAATTGCTGGGCTCTGTAGGTATGCCCATTGTCAACTTTGTACAAAATTGTTCTCCAAAGAGGTTGGACCAATTTATGGTAACTAGCTGTGTTTGAGAATTTCCATCTCCCCACATCCTCAACATTTGGTATTGTGCTTTTAACCATTGCCACTCTGATGGATATGAAATGGAGGGTCATTGTCATATTTTGCATTTCCTGCTTATTAGCTACTATGTTTCTTGGTCCTTTGGGTTTCTTTTCTGGGAATTCCTCCTTCCTATCCTATGCCCACTTTCCCATTGGGCTGTTTGTCTGTTTCTTATTGATGTGTAGGAGTTCTTTACATATCCCTTGTTGGGTTTTATTTTATTATTTTATTTTAATTTTTTAAATGTTTATTCAGGTTTTTTTAAGTTTTTTTTTTTAATGTTTATTTGTTTTTGAGAGAGAGACAGAGACAGAGAGCGAATGGGGGAGGGACAGAGAAAGAGGGTGACACACAATCGGAAGCAGGCTCCAGGCTCCGAGCTGCCAGCACAGAGCCTGACCCAGGGTTCGAACCCATGAACCGTGAGATCATGACCTGACCAGAAGTCGGACACTTAACCGACTGAGCCACCCAGGTGCCCAAAATGTTTATTCAGTTTTGAGACACAGAGAGAAACAGAGCGTGAGCAGGAGAGGAGCACAGAAAGAGGGAGACACAGAATCCAAAGCAGGCTCCAGGCTCTGAGCTGACAGCACAGAGCCCGATGCAGGGCTCAAACTCACAAACTCTGAGATCATGCCCTGAGCCGAAGTTGGATGCTTAACTAACGGAGCCACCCAGGTGGCCCCTACCTTGTTGGATTTTATATATTGAAATATGCATTGAAAACACCTTTCTGGGGTTTATGCATTAAAAATTCTTTTCCGATATTAGCTTATCTTTTTTACTTTTGTAAATAATGGTTTACATTTGAAATTTTACCACAGTCAGATTTACCAGTCTTGTCCTTTATGTTTTATGTTTTCCAACCCGGAGGTCATAAAAATATTAAAGTTTAGCTTTCTACTTTAATTACTGAATTGACGTGGAGATTAAGTTTGTGAATGACGGGAAGTGTGGATTTCTAAAAAAATCTTTTTTCCAAATGTCAAATGACCTGATCCAACACCATTTATTGAATAGTCTTCTTTCCCTGCTGATTTGTAATGTTACCTCTGTCATGTATCAAGTTTCCCCATTAGCATGGGTCTCTTTGTGGGCTGTCTATTCCGTTTGCTTGTTCTATTTGTCTGTCCGTACACCAATGCCATTCTTTTGACATCACTGTGGCTAAACCATAAGGCTTGCTAACTAGTGTGGTGAGCTGCTTTTCTTTGCACTTCTAAGTTATCTGGGGCGTTTTTGGTTCTTTGCTCTGATACTAACTTGTAGATCAACTTGTCAAATGCCACAGGGGGAAAACCTATGGTTTTAATGTAATTGCCGTGAATTTGCAGACTGATCTGGAGAGAACTGACATCTTTATCTTCCCATCCCATACAGGAACATGGTTTCAGTTATTCAGGTCTTTCATGCGCTTCAATCAAGCTTTACTCCGTAATGACCTTGTATTTCCTTTGTTAGATTTCTTTTAATTTAAAAAAAAATTTTTTTTTCAACGTTTTTATTTATTTTGGGGACAGAGAGAGACAGAGCATGAACGGGGGAGGGGCAGAGAGAGAGGGAGACACAGAATCGGAAGCAGGCTCCAGGCTCCGAGCCATCAGCCCAGAGCCTGACTCGGGGCTCGAACTCACAGACCGCGAGATCGTGACCTGGCTGAAGTCGGACGCTTAACCGACTGCGCCACCCAGGCGCCCCTCCTTTGTTAGATTTCTTTATAAGTTCCCCAAGTTTTTGTTACTGTTGTCAGTGGAATCTTGTTTTTATTTTTTATTTATGCCTTTTGTTAGTTTTCTGTTGGGATATGGTGTTACTATTGATTTTTTTTCACTATTGATTTTTTAATATTCATTTGTATCCAGCAGCATTTGTAATTCTAGTAGTTTGTCTGAAGAGTCTCTTAGATTTTTTTTTGTAGACAGCCATATTGTCTGTAAATAGCTGTTTTAGTGTTTCAGTTAGCCAACGTTTTACATAATTTCCTTAAGCCCCTTCCAAACCGGAGGATCTATGATTCCGTTCAGTGCTTTTGTATCTATGTGTGGAGGAAAATAAGACATGGGTACTCATTCCTGATGCATTATGTAATATCTTGATATGTCGTACAACAGGTTTCCTTTAGGGGCCCCTGGGTGGCTCAGTGGGTTGAGCATCAGACTCTTGATTTCGGCTCAGGTCATGATCTCACAGTTTTGTGAGTTCGAGCTCCGTGTCTGGCTCTGTGCAGGCAGCATGGAGCCTGCTTGAGATTCTCTCCCTTTTCCTCTCCCTCTGCTCCTCCCCTGCTTGTGCTGTCCCTGTCTCTCTCGAAATAAATCAATAAACTTAAAAAATTTAAAAAAATGAAGAAACAAAAAAAAAATTTTTTTTCCTTTATTTTTACCTCCTATTCTCTCTTCTACTTAATTCATTAGGAAATGTTCACTGAAACTTTGATAATAAAGATAAAATATAATTTAAAAAACCTTTAAGAGATTAGACACCATTCGTCACTTGCTGCTAACCGTGATACCACCATAGACTCAGACAAATGCTACATATATTACGGATTGCAAGACGTGGGTCAGGAAGAAATGAGAAAGGGGCACCTGGGTGGTTCAGTTGGCTAAGTGTCTGACTCTTGGTTTCCGCTCAGGTCATGATCTCACAATTTGTGGATTTGAGCCCTGTGTCGAGCTCCATGCCGACAGTGCAGAGCCGCTTGGGATTCTCTCTCTCTCTCCCTGTCTCTGTTCCTCTCCAGCTAACATGCACACACACACACACTCTCTCTCTCTCCCTCAAAATAAATAAATAAGCAAAAAAATATTAAGAAAACATGAGAAAAAGAAAACTTTGTCAATTGTTGGTATTTGTAGAACACACATACACATGCATACCGTGTGTGTGTGTGTGTGTGTGTGTGTGTGTGTGTGTGTGTGTGTGTCTAAAGTCATGTGAGCCGCACAACATATTGGAACAAGAATGTCTTTTCTACTGTTGGAAACATCCAATCCAGGAAATGGATCCAGTTTCCAATTAAGATTCAAAGGTTGTATGATAGGCTTTTAAGAGACTTTGGGAGGTGTTATTTCCCTAATCTCTGATGCATCCCTTGGACCAGGAGAGGTTCAAGTTTGGATGGTCTTCAACTCTTAGGATTCTAGTCAGGATAGTCCACAGGGCGGGTTGTAGCAAAACTCCCCTTCCCTGCTCAGCTCCTCGGAAAAGATGGCGGCTCTTTTCTGCCTCGGAGCTCTGGATTCTGTAAGTCACTAAGTCACTGCCCTAGCATTATGTGGTGTGGTGGTGGTAGGATAAGGAACACAGAAATTCAGTGAACTCACAACAGGCAACCAGGTTGTCACCTGGGTCTTCTGCCGTGTTTGCAGTTTCCTGCGTGAAACAAGAAGGGCACCGGGTCCGCTCTCTTGGAAAGCTTCCTGAAGGGGCTGGCCTATAGAAATTTGCCGGGCCTGCTTTTCTGGGTTGTCCAGAGCTCCCTGGAGGGAAGTCCAGTCAGGATGTGGTCTGAACGGAGAGGCAGTTACCAGTCTGCTTACGCTACCACCGAATCTACTTGGTCAGAGACCAAGTCGTAGCTGTTCCCCGAAGCTATGAGAGTAAACACTGCCTCCTATTTTTAGTAGTTCACTGCTTGCAAAAATAGCTTGAAATCCAGACCTTTGAGTCTCAACAACCTTCAGCTTAACAGGCCATCCCGTGGTAACAACCACCCCAACAATAATACCTGGCACCGCTAACATTTTTCTGGAGTCACTCTGCACAGGTATTAGGTTAAGTTCCCTACGGGCATGATCTTGCTTCATCCTTGCACGGAGTAGTCATTGTTATTTATCCTTACTTTTCAGGTGAGAAAACCAAGATTCAGAGAAGTTAGGCACCTGCCCAAAGTCCAAAAGCCTTTGACATGTAAGGCCCAGTCCTGAACCCACGTCAGTCCAGACAGAGGCCACAACCTGTGTTTTTGACCACTTCTTATTCCTGCTTTCCCGCATTCCACAACAGCATCTGTGGTGGGATGTTTATTACATGAGATCTGGTCCAGGTTCTCCAAGGAACTTTAGTTGATCACTGGAGTCAAGTTCAATAATCAAGAAATTGTGTCCATCTACATGGGAGATATTAAATGCCAGTTCTCTTATTGTTTCACTATTTTTTTTTAAATTTTTTTTTCAACGTTTATTTATTTTGGGGACAGAGAGAGACAGAGCATGAACGGGGGAGGGGCAGAGAGAGAGAGGGAGACACAGAATCGGAAACAGGCTCCAGGCTCTGAGCCATCAGCCCAGAGCCCGACGCGGGGCTCGAACTCACCGACCGCGAGATCGTGACCTGGCTGAAGTCGGACGCTTAACCGACTGCGCCACCCAGGCGCCCTTGTTTCACTATTTTTAAAAAGCTATCGGATTTACAAAGTTACCCTATTCTCATCATGTTATCTTTTTACAGAGAACCCCCAAGGTATTTTTCCAACACACTGTTATTTGGGGTAATTGCTTGACAGTTTGAAGGGCACCCAGTAGCTGTGTGGAATGTAGTCTTAAAATGGCCAGTGAAGCGGTGCCTGGGTGGCTCAGTCGGTTAAGCCTCCGACTTCGGCTCAGGTCACGATCTCACAGTTCGTGGGTGCGGGCCCTGCATCGGGCTCTGTGCTGACAGCTCGGAGCCTGGAGCCTGCTTCGGATTCCGTGTTTCCCTCTCTCTCTGCTCCTCTCCTGCTCATACTCTGTCTCTCTCTCTCAAAAAATAAACATCAAAACATTTTTTTAAAAAATGGCCAGTGAAACCATCAGAGGATGAGCAAGCTCTGAGGGTGGAGCCAGAAGTGTGGCTGCCTGTTCCTCGTCGACTGCTTTACCAGAAACATCAGGTTCGGGGGCTTGTATTTACGGAGATGATTGGCCTGCACCATCAGAGCAGCTGCCCCTGGAAAATTTCTGAATTAAATGTATCGATCTTACGTAAGTGGCGTATGGAAAGCAAGGTGTTGGTTCCGTTACCTACTTAAAACAAGTTCAGGGAACACCCACATGGAGACAGTATACTTGTTTCTAATTTGACAGCTCTCAGAGGGAAAACACCGTGGGGCCGGCCACTTCCTGGTGAGTCCTCGCAGGGGGCGTGCGTGTATGAGATCTCCGCTAATTATGTGGCCAGGTCAGGTTGCAGGTGGTGGCCTCACAGAATGCCTGCTCGCCGGGGGGGGGGGGGGGGCGTAAGAGTCAAGCCTCTTTCGCTTACAAGTAACAGAAATCTACTTCAAACCGGCTTAAGCAAAAATATAATAATAATAATAATAATAATAATAATAATAATAATAATACGTATACATGATGTGTATACGTTACGTTACGTATGTGTACATCACACGTATGTATACATGTATCCAACCATACATGAGATCACAGAAATAGGACAGGCGTGCCACTCTGGGGATACAAGCTTACCTCGTGGACTCCAAGGGTCGAGTGTTGGGGGCTTCAGGAAAGACCAGAACGCTTTTGGTCCGGGGCAGCTGTCCCGTCAGGCACCTCCTCTCTTGGACCCGGGGCTCCTTGTCCCTGCTTCCCTGCCTTCTCTTTTCTCTTCTCGTTCTCTGTGGGTCACCTTCATCTCCTGCTCTGTGCACGATTGCCTCACAATTCACAATGTCATCTGCCCTCAGCTTCTGTAACCAGAAGACCTTGCCTCCGTCCTTCAAGTCCAAATTCAGGGTCAGAGAATGTAACTGACCCAGACCACGTCAGGTCAGCTCTGGCCCGGGAGGGGGAGGAATTGGGCTCAAACACGATGTTAGGGGGCTATGCCTGTGTGAGAAGGGCCAGTTTCCAAATACATCCTTTTCCTTCTATTCTTCTGAACACACAGGTTCTAAAAAATAAAAATAAAAATAAAAGTCGATGTTTTGGGTCACTGTTAATCCTCTAAAAGTGTGAGTAGTAGAGGCTGTCCTTGCACAAATAGGCCATATATCAATACAATATGGGGAAGGCCTATTTTAAAGAACTGACACCCCCCAAAATCTGCATTTATATTCCTCAGACCAAGAAGAAATGATTCATTTTTTCCTGATCCAATATTTTTACGTTTAAAAGAGTTTTATTGATCACCTATCAAAAGTAACTATAATAACTATAATAGAGAAGGAATTTTGTCAGACATATTATTTTATAGGTAGTTATGCCTATCAAATATACCTGAATTTAGTGTTTTAAGGAAAACCTACTGTTGGTTTTTTTTTTTTTTAAGAAAATGGTTATTTATTTATTTTATTTTATTTTGAGAGAGTACAAGAGGGACAGAGAGAGAGAGGGGGGGGAGACACAAAATCCCAAGCAGGCTCCACACCGTCAGCACAGAACCTTCGATAGGGGGCTCAAACTCACAAACCATGAGATCATGACCTGAGCTGAAGTCTGACACTTAACTCACTGAGTCACCCAGGTATCCCGAAATACTTCTTTTTTGTTGTTGTTTGTTTTGAGAGAGCAAGGGAGGGACAGAGTGGATTCACAGAGAGCATCTTTTGTTTTTAATGTTTATTTTAGAGAGAGAAAGCACAGGAAGGGGAGGGGCAGAGAAAGAAGGGTACAGAGGATCTGAAGTGGATTCTATGCTGACAGCAGAGGAACCCAATGTGGGGCTTGAACTCATGAACCATAAGATCATGACGTGAGCCAAAGTCAGGTGCTTAATCGACTCAGCCATCCAGTGCTCCGAGAGAGAGAGAGAGAGAGAGAGAGAGAGAGAGAGAGAGAGAATCTTAAGCAGGCTCCACACTCAGCATGGAGTTTGATGCTGGGCTCCATCTCATGACCCTGAGATCATAACCTGAGTTGAAATCCAGGCGCTTCTATTCATGGGTATTTTAGAAGGTTAGACCTACATTTGTAAAGTGATTAGTCACCTATTAACATAACTATCATCCGGGTAAGTTCAGAATACAGTAAAACTTTGGAGTGCGAGTAAGTTGTTCTGAGAGCACAAGACGAGCAAACATTTCCTTTTCTTTTTTTTAATGTTTATTTCTTTCTGAGACAGAGAGAGACAGAGCATGAGTGGGGGAGGGGCAGAGAGAGAGGGAGACACAGAATCCGAAGCAGGCCCCAGGTTCTGAGCTGTGAGCACAGAGCCTGACGCGGGGCTCAGACTCACAAACCGTGAGATCATGACCTGAGCCGAAGTCGGACGCTCAAACGACTGAGCCACCCAGGCGCCCCACGAGCAAACATTTCTAATACATTTTAACTTGATAAACAAGTGATGTCTTGCAATAAGAGTAGTATGTGATGCCAGACGTCAGATGATTACAATTGAGTCACTGGTTCTTGAAATTTGCTTTGATATACCAGTGCTTTGGGTTACAAACATATTTCCGAAAGAATTAAGCTCGCAAACCAAGGTTTTACTGTATTTGCATTTTTTTAAAAAGTTGATTGCTCACACATGTAGGGTAAAATGTTTAGAAAATGACCAACTGTCTCCCTCACCCCACACACATAACACCTGGCCCAACCCGAATGGTCTTGGTGATGTGCATGTTACTATAACTTCTGAGTACTTATTTTAAATTCTCTTACTTTTTATTTAAAATTATGTTTATAATATATTTTAGACATGCAAAAAAGATAGATAATAATGATACTAATGCCTCCCCCACATTTAACAAGGATGATTGTTGTCTAATAGCCTACCAAATGAGAAAATTGCCAAGTGTTAATGTAGTGTATAAATAATATATAAGATTAGAAATTATCTAAAGCTACACTATGTCTTTCTTATGATACATATACTTATTAAGACACAACTATACAGTGAGGAGGGTACTCAACTACTTCTGAAGGGTCATTACCTATTGGAAATTGCATGGGTGAAGTCAGAGGCTTCAACCATATCTGTGATGCTTTATTTTTAAAAATCGTCTACAGCAAATATGGAAAATGTTAACAAATGTTGATTCTTGGAGGTTTTCAGGATATGGCATTTGACAATTTGACTTTTTAAGTAGAAGCTGTTTTTCCTTAGAAATGTTTTTCCTTCCCCTCAGGCACATTTGTAATTAATAAAGGGAAATTACATGAAATGATCATGGGTAGATGTCCTTTGTAAACGTGTCTACTGTATGACTGTCACTTGAGTCAGAGAACTGAGTAAAGGGAAGAAAGGGCAATGGGCTTCACATTGGGTCCCTCAGGATTTTATTTTAATTGTCCAATGCTCTTCTGAAGGGTGATAGAGGTAGAATTCATCTCCACTGCTGTCATCACCATAGCTGGCATTTATTGCAGGCCTTACAATGTGTTTGTCACTTGCCGAATACTGTACATGGGATATTAGTGAGGATACAATTTTGTTCACCGTATCAGAGACCAGAAGTAACAGTAGCTTAAAGAAGATATCATTTTATTTGTGACTCCCATAACGGTCTGGACATACGCAATCCATGGCTGATAGGATGGCTCCATGAAGGTCAAGTACCCAAGCTCCTTCTGTCTTGTTGCTTTGCTAATCCTACAATATTGTCTTTATACTCATAGTCTATGATGGTTCTTGGCTCTCTCTCACTAGTTCTTGCTCATTTTCCCTGGTCAGAATCCAAGCACGTGAGCACATCTGGCTACAAAGGAAGCTGGGAAATGTAGTCTTTATTCTGCATAGCCATGTAAGGCAGCTGTAAATATTGGGGCTTCTATTCCTATAGAATAAGAGGAGATGCACATTGGGGAAGCCATAAGAAATCTGTGCCCCAGTGAAGAGTTTCTATTTAACCTTACAACAACACTAGGAGTCAAGCCCAAATTGACTCACTGAACACTTGAGAAGAAGAGAGATTAGATTTCTTGCTGAAGGTCACACTGCTAGTATGTGGTAGGGCTGGGTGCGGCCGTATTTTTGTTTCTTCATATGTTTGCATCTAGTTTGCCGAGAAGTTCTAATACTAGGAACTGAGCGGGGAATTTCAGCTACCTTGGGACTGCCACACCTTGTCAGTGTTTGCTTGATTTCATCACATCATTCAAAACAATCACCCAGGAAGAAGTGTGTGCCCTGTACTTCAGAGTTGAAAGCAAGCACCCATTTAATTTTGTCCAAGGAATTTTGTGACATTTGTTGAGCAATGGGTAGTACATTTGGGTGTTGCCCAATCAAAACCGGGAACATATACCAGGGAAATGTTATTCTTTAATTTGGTTCAGGTCATACCTGGCTTCTGGTTAGGCTGGAAAATGCACCTCTGTTATCTTTTTAATAAGAAGGAAATGCTTTAATAGAATATATGTTCTAACATCTTTTTTCTGTGCCAATGTTAAGACTATGGACTATCTCCTAAATATTAAATAAAAAGTAGCAAATTTTCCAGAAATGATTTTATTTTAAGGAGCAACAAGTAGCATTGAAACCATATGTTGCTTTTTTACAACATCATCCAACCAGCAGCTTCTTCCGTGCAACAACATTTGGCAGGTGACCCCGTTCTTTCACCCTGATCACAATTTCCAAGAGTTGGCCTGTGCCAAAACCAAAATTTCAAATGGGAAGCCTGGTTCCTGAAAGTTCACATCTGACATTATTCAAGTTCATGCTGGAACAGAAGGGAATACCCTAGATAAGGCATGCAGTCACCTGTTGTAGATCTCTGCCTTTGGAAATGTTAAAAGGTGAAATCTTTGTGTGGTTCAGGACCAGCATCAGGATTAGGGTGAGACAAGCGTGCCATTCACTTCTGGCAGCAAAACTCACTTCTGGCAAGTGTCAAAAAACTTAGTAATCAAGACAAAATAATATTTTAATGAAAGTTTTAAATGTAAAAACAAATGAAAAAAATCATGTTGAACACATATCAAAATTTTAAATGAAGATAGGCTGTTGTTCGGGTTACCATGGTGCGTTGTTGTGGGATGGGAACAGTCATTTCCAATTAGCCCCACATTCCTGGCCCCAAAGTCCTCAGATGCCACCAGGAGGGTTTACGAGGGTTGACAATGTGTGAGAACAGATTGGGCAATAAATGCGGGGCTTTATACATGGTCATAATTTTTTATTATAGCGCTTTTACTAATTTTTCTCACTAGGCTCAAAATATTTTGGGGATATTTTGATGAGTGTATATAGGAGTGTACATTTTCCCTTTGTCTCAGGTTCCAATATGGCTCCACAGTGCAGTGTTCGGGACTTCTGGGAACCCAGCTTTTCATGCTAAGTGAGCTGTGGCTATAGGAGCTCTAAACTCTTGAGAGACCTAACTGGTTCTTTCTCTGAGACCATTTGGCTAAACACACGACTGCTGTCCCTTTAATCACCATGCCACTTAGCCTTTTACATTTACACTGGATGGAAGTCTCTGCTTTGTTTGTCTGTCTAAATATGCGT
>NW_024412413.1:27076818-27089318 GCF_014898765.1 Herpailurus yagouaroundi | reverse complement strand
AAGGACATAGAGTGAGTGGTACAGCAAGGCCCAGAACCAACCCTCAAGGCTCCCAATCTACTCTACTTTTTGTATACCATGTGGTGATTAAGAGTGCTGGCCCTGAAGCTGGCCTGCCTGGCTTTAAAGCTCAGCCCCTCCTACTGTGTGACATTGAATAAGTTCCTTAACCTACCTCTCGGAGCCTTAGAGAGTCCCCTTTGCAGGGTCATTATGGGGAATTAAGTGCATTAATATGGGCATATTGGCTATGATGATGATTCCATTCTCAGATACTACCACCGGGGTCTCCTGCCCTGGAGCTGGTCACCTCCCCCTAGTGTGTCCGGGGACATGCCAGGCATTGCAGTGGGGCTGCAGTCTGGTTCCAGTGGGCACTGGGATTGGAGGGGGAACAGCCATTCAAACCACCTAAGGCTCTGAAAACAAATGAAGCCATCACCTCTCTCTCTCTCCATCCCAGTGGTTTTCTAAATAAACATTTCCCCAACAGAACAGTGCTTTGTGAACCACTGATGCTGCAAGGCTCTCCCTGATCTCACACGGGATGCTCGGCAAAACACCAAAACTCCCTGTGTCTTTTCCTCCTTTGAAAGAGCGCTGTAGCAGTGCCTGTGATTTCACGAATAGCACAGGCTTTGGAATCAGATAGGCCTGGGTTCGAATCCCTCTGCGGCCACTGGTTAGCTATGGGACTTAGGCAAGGTGCTGGACCCTCTTTCGTGCCTAAAATGAGAACAGTACCAATATCCACCTTGTAGAGCTGTTGAGAGGAGTCTCTGGAGGGCAAGTCAAGTGCTTAATACAGAGTGTGCTTGGTGCATGATGGCTGTCGTCAGAATTAAGTGTCCTATGATGCATACGTGTTTGAGAACGCACCAAATCACTGAGTGAATATAAAGCCTTATTTTTTATAAAATAAAGACATCTGCAAGTGTTTTCTCATAATTATGCTACCTCTTAGTTCTGCAGAAGCCTTAACTGGATAGAACTTTGGGTAAGAGATTTCCACGTGATTTAAAAAACAATAACAAGGAAATGTACTCTCACAAATGGGAGAAACGTCTTCTTCTTCTTCTTCCTATGTGAAAGGCAGCAGGATTAATTCTGGCAACAGAAACAAAAAGAAACCCTCCCAGAGCAGCGAATGATTCCTGACCCTGGTTTCAGAGGAGGATAAGAATTCCCACATTGATCTACCAGAGTCATGCTGAGCGCTTCTATCAACCAGGGACCTGGAGGTGGGCTGGCTCTGGGCGAGGGATGGTTTCTCAGAAATAGAATTGGAAGGATTCTCTCCTTCTGTTTGTGTCCTCCACATCCCTCATCAGCCGCACCCAATCCTGCCAGGGGTCCCATTGCACATGGAGCCACTTGCTGAAGTCCTAGGTCCTACAGTTTCGAGTAATTCCTGTTTGTAAAATCCTCTTGAACATTTTAGATAGTTCCTTTATACTCTCAGTAGTGGAAAGTGCTTTCTAAGGTAATGAACAATATGACCAGATGTACTTGTATTGGTCAGGATAGGCTAGGTTAAGGCAAACCAACCCCGGAAATCTCAGGGGAGCACAAAAAAGCTCTTTTTTTTTTTGCCCTCCGGCTCTGGACCCACTGCAGGCCTGATGGATCTCTAGGGTAGCTTCTGTCTGAGTGGGAGCCCAGGGACAGAATCTACTTGCATCGGGTGACCCCAGCATGGAGTTCCCAGGTCACTGGGACAGAGGAAGGACGCATGGGGAATGCACTCTCCCCCGTAAATGCCACACGGCACTTGCATTCATGAGTCAGTGCGGAACCAGGTCTCGTGGACCCACCTAAGTTTAAGGAGAGGGAGATGCGTGGTTCTTCCAAGTGCCCAGAAAAGAGAGAGAACGGAGTATGAAGGATCAGAAGTTCCTGCTCCTCCTCTATCTTCCTTTTCAAATGCAGAGATCCTGGTCTTGGATCAGGGCTGCTGGCGAGAAAAATCTGAAGGAGGCTTGAAAGTCCGAACAGAAGGAAATGTGGAGAGCCTCCCATGAAAAGGGAAAGTATTTTCTTAAGAATGCTGAGTACCTAAATACACAGAACAAACTGAGTGAGGGTTGCTCGAGGGAAGGCAGCGGGGATGGGCTAGATGGGGGATGGGCGTTAAGGAGGGCACTTGATGGGATGAGCACTGGGTGTTATATGCAAGTGATGAATCACCAAATTCTACTCCTGAAACCGTTATTACACCGTATGTTAACTAACTTGGACTAAAAAAAAAAAAAAAAAAAAAAAAAAGAATGCTGGGTACCTCCCTTTCCTTGGTTCAGCTTTCCTTAACATAACAAGGGAATTTAGGGAACCAAAACAGCTTGAGGATTGAGACAGTGGGAGCCTGTGCGGAAATGCAGGACCTCCCCAAATTCAGCTACCCCAGTCACCCCCCTTACCCCCTCTTCCCTCATCCTGGGAACACACTACCACGTTCCACCTTCTTAATTCTCTCAGTGTGATTATTACTGACTTAGGTTTTTTTCTTTCAATAACTTACTTTTCCTAAAGGAAAAGGAACTTTGTATTTCTGTCTTAGTGAAAATCCAGTATCATTCACCATAGATAGAAGATATCCATAAGAACACATACAGTGTCAATAAAACAGAGAGTTCTGAACCTGAGGTTTGCTCTCCCAGTTACAAAGGGAGACTAACAAATCCCGGAATGGTGAAAAAGACAAGCCAGCTCTAAACCGGAACTACTTTTCATGGAATCAGACAGATTGAAAGAGGAGTGTCAAGGAGGAGGCAAATAGCTCAGATGTGGATGCTGTGTCCCGATGCCTGTGTTCTAATTCCAGGGCCACATCACTTATTAGCCGTGTGACCTTTGTGCCTCCTTTTCCTCATCTGGAGATCTGAGGATAATAATATTACCTACTTCATACACGTGAGACTCCTGTAACAGTGCCTGGCAGATAAGAAGGGCTATAAAATAAGCATTACCAATTTATTTTTTATTTTTTATTTATTATTATTATTTTTAACGTTTATTTTTGAGACAGAGAGAGACAGAGCATGAATGGGGGAGGGTCAGAAAGAGGAAGACACAGAACCCGAAACAGGCTCCAGGCTCTGAGCTGTCAGCACAGAGCCCGACGCGGGGCTCGAACTCATGGACCGCGAAATCATGACCTGAGCTGAAGTCAGCTGCTTAACCGACTGAGCCACCCAGGCACCCCAGCATTACCAATTTTTAGTATTATTTCTTACAGTGTGATGTCTTGTTTAATTCTGTCTCTTCTACCTGCTAAAATCTCCTGTACCTCATTAAATTATCTCTCATTCCTGGTGAGACGCATCCCAATCCTGGAGAAACATCCATCGAATGGAACCAGCAGAGGCTCTGCAAACTGTCAACTCTGAACCACAAGCCCTTTGGCTTCATTGGTGACCCTGTAGCAGATTACAAACTTCTTTAAATCTAAGTTTCCTAGGTAAGGATAAAAATACCTACCTCCTAGAAGATGTGATAAGGTCAAACAGGTAAAACAGAATCTATCCAAATGTCAGGCCTAACAAGGAGATTGACTAAATACTGGTTTACCTTAAACCAGTAATTCCTAACTGTCTCCGAGGGATTTGTGGAACGCTCCGGTAGAATCTTCAAACGTGTTGCCCATTATATTATAGTAATTTGAAAATACACATACGTACGTTAGAGCACTGGTTCTCAGAATCAAGCAGAACTAAGAATCACATGGAGAGAATCATCTCAGATTGCACCGGACTTTCTGATTTTAGCCCCTCATCCTGAGATGCTCCTCAGTCCTGGGCAAACCTGTATGGTTAGGCACTCTGCCTGGAGAATCGTTTACACTTGGATTCCTGGACTCCAGAGATTCTGATGCAGCAGGCCTGGATGGGATGGGGCCTGAAGATTTGCACTGCTAACCAAGCTCCCAGGTTTTCTGCTGTGAGTGTAAGGACCACACTTAGAGAAGCTGTGGCTTAGAGCCCTTTATCCTATTAATGCCTATACTTGGTGTTCTGTTTCTAAAAGTTGAGAGTTGCTCAACTTTTATAGCTTCCCAGATGTCTTCACAGCTCTCTGAGGTTGGTGTTTCTTCCCGATTTAATAGGCAAGAAACCTAAGGCTTAGCAACGGTTTAGTGATTTGCTTGACGTCATATAACTTGGAAGTCACTCAAACTCAGATCTGACACGGAAACAGGTTTTCTCAATCCTACCCCCGTAAGCCACGGACGTCTGTGCTCAGCTCCCTTACTTTGGAATGAATTCTCTCTACGAGAGTATGCCAGTGCCCTAGAGAAGCGGGTTTCTGGCCAATCGTTACCAGAGTTCTGCACTGGACACAGCAGATAAATATGTACACACACACACACACACACACACACACACACACACTTTTTTAAAAAGTTTATTTATTTCGAGAGAGAGAAAGCACGAGCAGGGGAAGGGTAGAGGCAGAGGGAGGGAGAGAGAGAGAGACACACACGCAGAGAGAGAATCTCAAGCAGGCTCTGCACGGTCGGCACAGAGCCAAATGCGGTGCTTGAACTCATGAGCTCATGATCATGGATCCATGACCCCGTAGGATCTCAGCATATGTTTGTGGAATGAATGCCAATAACATCATTAATAATTTCTGTTTTATGCTCCGCCGCGTCTCCTTTCTTCAAAGGGAACCTAACTTTTCTTGTGTTGCTGTCCAGGGATCTCTTTTGCTGCTTCTTCCTCTTCCTTTCTCTTTCCAGTCCCTTTTCTTCCCACCCCTCCCTTTCTAGTGACGCTCTTAGTTGTCACTGAGGAGGGAGGAGAAAACCTTGGGAAAGCAGCCGAGAGATGGTGATGGGAAAGAGCTAAATCAGTTTAGAGGCCAAGTTAGTAACTCCAGCTTTTCTATCAGGAGCCTGTGCGGAGCCTGGAAAGCCTGAGCAGCGAGGCTTTATTTTCCGCCCCCTGGTCTTTGGTTTCGTTTTCTTTTCGGCTTTTTCCACCCCTCCTAGAAAACCACCCAGCCCTGCTGCGGTGGTCGCTGTGCGGTGGCTGTGGCCTGCGTCCCTTGTCCGCAAGGTGGACGTTTGCTAGGGAGCTCACAGAACTGGGCCTTGAGGAGCCCAGGCGAGACAACGGATACGAACGAGATGTGAAGGTGGGACGACTCTAAGGAGCAACTGTCACTGTCACTGTCACTGTCATTTAAGCTGGAGGGAACAGAGCTTGCGAGTTGAAGCTAGTACCAAGAACATGCACTTCACGGCCAAATATAAAAGTTTTTAAGGAAGTCTGCTCGCCCCGTGGTTGGCCCACGTGATTCCGAATGGGCTGGCCTTACGGTGCACTGAGAGCATCATCCTTCTGTGTAAACCGGCGCTTTTTTCAGTTATTCGTCATTTCACGACAGAATTGGGAGGCCGCCTGTTCTCTAGACCAGGGTTTTGGGTTGGTCAGGTACATGGTATTTTCACAGATCAGTTAGTACTTTTCCTTATTTCTCTCCTGTGCGGGGAGGCGCTGCTGTTCAGGCGCGTCTCTGCTTTTCCTCCAGATACATATGCTCTGAGGATTTATGCCACCAGGAATAATCTCCTACCCTCAAGCCTAGGCAGGCAGGGACCCATGATTTCCTTTGTGTAGAGCAACTTTCTGTAGAAAATTGGACCTTCTCCCTTCGACAGAAGGCAGACCAATGAGGTTCTTTGAGCAGCCAGCAGAGGGTCCCAGGTCTGCCCCGTAAATGCTGATGGATCATGAAATCCTTATAATATCTGCGGCTTGCGGAGATCTCGAGGTATTCTGCAATCAGATGTGAGATCTGGGGAGTGGAGTGTGGTCAAATTTTCAGCAGAGATTGGTAGATCACCTATGACCATTTTTGGAATGGGAATGGGAATGGGCTTCTTAAGTCTTTGTTTCAGGTGCAGGAATTTTTCTGAAGGGTGAGCTTTATGTTCTATGTGGAAAGGTGAAATGTGAATAAACAGACATACACAACATGGAAATTACGAAGCAAGTGGACAGATACCGCACAGGAAGTCCCCTTACCATCGGAATGGTGTGATCATAGACTTCTTAAAAACTGGAATCTGGCCTTCCGTCTCTCTGATCCACATCATACTGGTAGATCCTTTGTAAATATGATATTGTGTTACATGCAAATATGTACATCATGTGCAAACATGATGTTGTATCCTGCTGACATCTTCAGTGGCTCCCAGGTGCCTCCGTGATAACACTCAGTCTCCTTGGTTTGGTCCTTCATTTCCCTCCCAGTCAGGCTCAGCCTCCCCTCTTGCCATTGCCCGGATTAAACTCCACATGGCAGTCACTCAGAACAAACTGCAGTGCCCCGAGCATGCCCGACTAGGTACATTTGAGGATGCTCTTTCTCTGCTTTTCCCATCACGCCAACTTCTTCTCTCTTTCCTGTTCAGGATCCTCATCTTAGGGACGACGTCTCTGACTATCCCCTCATCTTTTAATGCCCTAAACCCTGTCTTCCACTCGTTAGGTGCCCATCTGAGCTGCTTTATCATCCTGCCATAGCCCTTGACGTTCTAGATGATAAATCAGTGGCTTACATGTCTATGCCTAGCTCAAGACTGTTGTCTTAGAGACAGGGGCTGTATCTTGTTCACTGTGCATTCCCAGAGCCTTGTACAGTGCTTGGGGTCTAGGATGCGCATAATAATTATTGGTCGATTTAATCATTTAATGAGTGGCTAGTTCCGATGCGGTCCCCCTCCCTCTCCAGTGGCACCAGCCTCTTGCTTCCTTCCTTAAGGGTCACTGGGCAGGGATCCTGCAGAGTGGATGGGGAAGACATGCATATATGGTGGGATTTGCCCTTCTTAACAGGCTTATTATATACACAGTTATGTCTTTATTGTTCCCCCTTTTAATTGGATTAAGGGAGTTATTCTCTGAGAGATGAAAACACGATATTGAATTCTTATGAGAAATTAGGTAGAATAATAGAATGTTGAAGTAGAAGGGACCTTAGAGGTTATAGGGATCATCCTTCTCATTTTTCAGGTGAGAAACCAGGCCCAAGGGCAGGAAGATTTGTTAAGCTTTCACGATCAATTAATAGCTGAAGACATCTGTTGCTTCTGCCTAACTCAGTCCCTTTGGGGGAACCAGCCCTTCCCACTCTCAGTCATAGCATTTTGAGTGGTGCTGGGTTTACTCCCAAATCTGGGATGAGCATATGAACTGGGTCTGGCCAATCAGAGCATCAAAACATGTGTTCCCAGGAGGCCAGTGAAAAGTGACGAGACTTGATTCCAGAACATTGGAAAAGAGAAGTTCATATGCTCCACTGGGGTTGCTGAGAAGATAGGACCAACCATTGGCAGCCATCTTGTCACCAGGAGTGGAGAGCCAAGGAAAACAGTGCCAAGAGATGAAGAGAGTGAGACTGTCCTAATGACATCACTGGAGACCCTGATACAGATGTGTCTGATCCCTGATTCCTGTAGGAACTCATTAATTATTGTGTATGTGTGGCTTTTTTGCTTAAGTTCAATTCTGTCCCTTTCAACCAGTTAATCTAATATAATTTTAGAACTAGAACCAGACCTCTTTACCCCCAAATGCAGTGCTCTTTCCACTGAACCACACTGGGCATTCCTCCAATTAACCCTATGCCACCCATCATCACATAAGAGAAAGTAGAATTGGGAGGGAATGGGAGACAACAGGGCTACATTTTGATGAGTAGGGGTTGTGTCTCCAGTGAGGGACTCTGGGGACTAGTGGGAGGTCGCTGGGGTAACAGGAGACGTTAGAACTGGAGCGAAAAAGAGAGTAGCTAAAAACCAAATTTTGCTTGTTTTCCTGTTTTGACATGGGGTGGAGGTGGGGGGGCTATGGGGGGTGGTTAGAGGTGGGGGCATATATGTGACTAGAAGCAGATTCAGCCAGGCTTTTCTTCTAGATTAATGAAAAGACCTTTTGGTCTGGACCTTGGGAAGTTGCTGGGGTGCAGATTGGAAAGGCAAAGACAAAAGTCAAGACATCACTCTTTTACCCTTAACATCTCATGACTCCCCTAAGTGTGGGAAACTCTGTGCCACAGACCGGCCACAGCCACGACAAGTGAACCTTCTCTATGCCCAGCACCACTGATATGACTGTGCTGGGCCATGCCTGTTGTTGCAGGCAAGATATGCTAATGAGATGGCTTCCCGCCTTGGTGATAATTTGGTTTCTAGTCTCTGAGGTCAAATCTTCATCACAATGCCCAGGATGCATGAACTAAAATGGAGGGTCTGTCCCTGGTGGGAACCCCACCCATACTGCCCACACACACCAGGACGGAGTTTTTAGAGGTCGGATTCATCCTGCTAATGTAACTCTCTTCTCTGTATTCATATAAAGTTCAAAAATAGGGGGCGCCTGGGTGGCTCAGTCGGTTAAACGTCCGACTTCGGCTCAGATCATGATTTCACGGTCCGTGAGTTCCAGCCCCGCGTCGGGCTCTGTGCCTACAGCTCAGAGCCTGAAGCCCGTTTCAGATTCTGTGTCTCCCTCTCTCTCTGCCCCTCCCCTGTTCATGCTCTGTCTCTCTCTGTCTCAAAAATAAATAAACGTTAAAACAAAATTTAAAAAAATAAGCAAAAGTAAGTTATGGCGTTAGAAAGCAGGACAATGGCTACCTTTGGGAGGTGGGCCGGGAGGGTCTTGGAGAGGGTGCGAGAGAGTTTTCTGGAGCGTTGTGTTCTTCGACTGTGTGCTGTTTAGCCGCAAAAGTTCCGTTTGTGAAAATCTCTTGAGCTATGTACTTACGGGTGATGTACTTTTCTCTGTGTGTTGTATTTCAATAAAAACATTACAGTGTGTTGAATGCTGGTCATTGTAGGCAGTCAAATGAGGCCACTGAAATTATGTGATGATTCTTCTCTTGTAAGGTGGGCACACAAATGATCCAGAATATGTTCATATTAATTTGAAAGTATATAATAAAAATGAAAATATTAAAAAAAAAATCTTGTAGCATGCTCACTGTCTTCCAGGGGTCCAGGACGCTGGATGGAAAAAACTGGAATATTAAGATACCTCAGAATCCGTGTAAACGGACCTCAGACCCGTTCACCTCTCTCCACTTTGATTGCCGTCACTCTTTTTTTTTTTTAAGTTTATTTATTTATTTTGAGAGAGAGCAAGAGCAGAGAGGGGCAGAGAGAGAGAGAGAGAGAGAGAGAGAGAATCCCAAGCAGACTCTGCAATGTCAGCTCACAGCCCACTGCGGGGCTCAAACTCAAGAACCGCGAGATCATGATCTGAGCCCAAATCCAGAGTCAGACGCTTAACCGACTGAGCCGCCCAGGTGCCCCGATTGCCACCACTCTTGTTCAAAGCACCAACAACTCTAGGCTGGACGGTGACAATAACCTCTCGCTGATGTATAATCCACTGTCCACACAGGAGAAGACCGTAGACTTAAAAAACAGCTCAAATAACTCCCCTACCGGAAGACCTTCAAAGAATTCCTAAAAGTCTTTTTTTTTTCTTCCTGCCTTTGATCAGGTCTTTATTCAAAATTAGCTGTCCGAAATGATTTGACTCTTATGGAATAAACAAATTTAACTTTTTATGCAGCAGCCTTCTTTTCTTCCGAGGTGGGTTTCTCTTGTTCAGGCTTCTTGTCAGTTGCTTGGAAGCTGCGGTCTCCCCCCCCGCCCCCCGCCAAAGTTTCTTCTGCTTTTTCACACCAGCAGCCTTCTTTCCTTTCTTCTCTACACAGACCTCTTGCCTGGAACCCTCTTCTCTGATTTGGCTTCTAAGGCTGCGGCTGCTCTGTCCATCCAGAGTTTGTGATTCTTGGCCTGGCGATGAACGCTGTTCTGGGGCATAGTCTTGACATACAGGGTTAGCTTCAAACGTGATTCTTCAGGGCTCTGCGACGAGTCTTCTTCCGTGGTGCTCAGAGGGCTCTTTGGATCTCTGGGCTTTTCAAGATTCCGCTAAGGTCTGTGTTAAGCATCTTGTGCACGGGAAGCTTCTAGTTACTCTTGAGGGAGGCACCCTTCTGCCAAGTGCCATACAGATCGTCTAACTTGCGGGGAGCACTTTCAGTCCAAATGCAGAAACGTCCACATACCCACCAGAAGCAAGCTGCGAAATGTTCGCTTGGCTTACATTAAGTAAAGTAAATCCAAGGATGTTTCTGGGGACAACGTTGTCCTCATTAGAGATAACGCAGGGTCCCCTGCACTGGATATGGCAACAGTTTCTCATTTTGCCCCTTGCCAGCTCTCATTTGCTGAGAGGCATAGAACTCTTTGATATCATTCCAGGCTTTAAGTCTCTTAGGAAGCAAAACAGCCACCTTGGACTTCTTGTAACCTTCAACTTTATCTTCAACCATCAAAGGAAGTTCAGGAACTTCCTCAATACGATGACCTTTATTTTTATTTACTTAGTTTTTTTAAAGTTTGTTTATTTTGAGGGAGGGAGAGGGAGAGACAGAATCCCAACCAGGCCCCAGCGCTGTCAGTGCGGAGCCCAAGGTGGGGGCTCGAACTCACGAACCACCGTAAGATCATGACCTGAGCTGCGATCAAGAGTCAGACACTGAACCGACTGAGCCACCCAGGGGCCCAATACGATGACCTTCAGACATGACCAGCACTGGTAAGGTGGAGGCAGCCAGGCAGAGCAGATGACGCCCCGCCTCTGTGTCGTGCTCATTTTGCAGTGCTAACGACGCCAGGTTTCGGTTGGTGCGAACACGCGGCCCCCACAACACACGTTTCCAGAGGCACCTGGCCAGAATGGTGAGTCCCATTGCCTTGAACTCTGGGAATTGGAGCCACGGCTCTGCCAGCACCCCAAGACTCAGCACTGCTTCAATGACCTGCTAAGTCACTGACAACACGGGGCTGTCTGTCGTTCTTGCCGAGTGGGTGTGAACAAAGTTCACAACATCAGGTCGAATTGGAGGCTTGAACACGGCAGGCAAAGTAGCATTTCTGCCAGATGATTCCCCCTTTTTGGAGTATAAGGATATCAATGAATAAATACATGCCATCGTGGGGAGAGGAGACAGCCACCCTCCTCTCATCCCTGTGGCTCCGATAGGAAATGTAAGAATTGCCAATAGTCTTAAAGCCCAGATCCCAGCACGCCCAGCAGTGACTGGTGCCTTCTATCTCCCTGACCATCGTCCCACCACTCTCCCCCACCTCACCAATTTCCAGCCCCCCTGGCCTCTTGTTATCCTTCCAGCACGCCATGCTTGTTCTAGCCCCAAAACTTTGACATAGACAGGCACGTGTGCCCGAAGAGGGGTCTCCCAGGTCCTGGGGTTGCTGGCTCCCCTTCGGACCTTCTGTCTCAGCTCAGATGTCTCCCCCTCAAGTAGCCTCTCTCGGCCATCTTCAGTCGCATCACCTTTTATTTTCTTCACGGTACCAGTGGCTATCTCGTTTATGTAGTTGTTACCAGAATGTGCGCATCAGGAGGGCAAGGACCCATCCACCTTCTTCATCATTCATATCAGTCAGTGAGTGTCCCGGAGGGCAGTGGATGGCATACTAAAAAGAGTATAACCAAGAAGAATTTAACAAAGGGACCTCGTACAGAAATGTGGGCAGGGCTAAGGGAACCAGCTCCCAGGGAAAGCCACCCCCGCCCCTAGGCCTGAAGGGGCAGGGCGAGGGGGTTCTCTTTTCCTTACTTTCTTTATCTGTTAAAATATCTCTATGAGGTGCTTGCAGGACGTGGTTACATACGAGGACTGGGTCAGTAAAGGAAGCAGAATAACGCCTGGGCCGTATTAAGTGCTATGTGAGTGTTTGCCGTTATTATTACCGATCTTATTTTAAACTCATTTAATTTAGTTCCTACAACTCTCTGAGGTGGAGCAGGGGTTGAAAACTGCCCGCCTATGGGCCGAACTTGGCTTCCAAACGTGTTTTGTTCGGCTTGCACATATTTCTTTCAAATGAGCCAATATTTAAAAATCTGGACTTTTCTATAAAAATCTGGATTCCTGGCTCTTCTTTAAAAATCCTCATCTGGCAGCAACCAGCAGGGGCTCCATGCTGCTGGCTTCTTCAGAGGTGTGCCCTTAGCCCCGCCACCATACAATGGGTTGATTTCAGTGGTGACACAGGTGCTTCAGGCAAGGATTTATAACCTCAGTTAAGCCCGAGGTGGGGGTAGTTCCAAGGTTAATACAGTGGCACAAAAACACTGTTAAGGACTGCTCCTCCCCCAGTGCTGAGGTTTTCTGCCTTTCCTCTCTGATATCTTCAAGCATGTCAGCAATGATGTTCCTCCTCATTTCTTCCAACGCTCCAAAGGCTCATAGGACGCATGCAAAAACACACGTGTCCAGAAGAGGAGAGCATGCCCTTGCATTGATTTCTTTTTCTTATGAAGGAAAGTCTTAAAAAACAACAACAACAAAACAGAACCCTAGCTGACTTCCCCCTGAGCTCACAGTGGCCAGGACTGGATCATATTACCACTCGTTCGGCGGAGTCTTCCATCCCTCCTAGGAGCCTT
>NW_024412413.1:26930860-27076418 GCF_014898765.1 Herpailurus yagouaroundi | reverse complement strand
AGCTGTAGTTCTGTAGAAGCTACGTAGATAAAGTTGTTTCTGATGCCATGCTAACGATAGAACCCCAAAACAAGACCCGGCAAGATGTTCCTTGGTGGAAAGAATCTTGTTGGGTTAGCAATGAAAGTGACTGATGCAACTTACTGTTCTTTTCCAATTGTATCTTATAAGCTACCATTGAAACAAGCAGATTAGGGCCCAGCCCTTCACTAATCCCTTAAACTCATCCTTTTAAAATTCTCAGCAGCAAGGGAAGGTCTCACTTCTCCCCACCTCTGATGTTGCTTTCAGATCCCTTCACTGTTGGCATTTGCTCTTACTGGTTATTTCCCATGCTGAATCAGGCACCAGCTTTCCGGCCATCTCCTGGGGGAGCCAAATAGTTTAAAACATCCTCATGTATCCTTACTAGTTCTCTTATTTATTTTTGTTGATGGGTCACACGCACACGCAAAGTAAGACTCTCAAAAAGAGTTTCAGTCATCTAATACCAAATCTCTGCTTTCTCAGTGCACGTCTTCACTGGTATTGTAGTTTTCTGGTTCATACAGATGAAATAAAAATTTGATTATTTAATCTTTAACCAAGTCCCAGCTTTAGCCAAGAGTATTAAATTCAGGATTCGGCTTCAAGAAGCTTAAGAATTCCTTGATGAAAAAGAAGGGCATATCATCATTCTTTTGCCCATTGGATCCATTGTTTTGCTACCTTCCACTCTTCTGGCATCCAAACCCTGTGTCTGAAATTATTCAGTAATGAGACTAGCAGAGTCAGTGGTGCAATCCTGTTTTATGATTTGCAAAAAGCCCTGAAAATATAGGATGCTCAGTAACTAAGAGAGAAAGGCCTGATGAAAGGGATAAGCGATGTGAGAGGCACCCAGGGTGGACACTACTACAGCGAATACTTAGCCCCGCTGTTAAACTGTTCTGCCAGACTTGGCTCTTTACAGCTTGAGATCATCGCTTAAGTCTTCCTAGGGAGTATTTAAAGTAAAATGAGCCTCTTTTTGTTTATCCCACAGCTGCCATTTTGTCTTAACAATGTATTCCTTGAAGGCTTCTTAAAGGCTCGGCTGAATGCGGACATACCTTTGCAGACTATGCTGAGTCCTGATTCCTTAGCATGACCCACCTCTCCAGCTTTATGTTGCTAGACTTTTTTCCAAAGGGGTGACACCGGCTTAGATTCCCACCAGCAATGTACCAGGGTTCCAAATTCTCCACATCCTTACCCACACTTATTATTATTTGCCTTTTTGATTATAACTGTCTTGGCAGGTCTTAAGTGGTATCTCATTGTGGGTTTGATTTGTGTTTCCTCCTTGATGGCTCATGAAGTAGAGTATTTTTTTCATGTGTTTACTGACCATTCATATATCTTCTTTGGAGAAATACCCATTCAGGTCCTTAGCCTATTTGTAACTGGTTTCTTTATTTATTTTTATTATCTAGTTGTCAAAATTCTTTATATATTTCAAGTCCAATTTCTTTTTTAGAGAAATTGTAAACATTTTCTCCCATTTTATGAGTTGTCTTTCTGCTTTCCTGATAGTGTCCTTTGAAGCATGAAAGTTTTAAATTTTGGAGCCCAATTTATCTAGTTTTCCTTTTGTTGCTGTTTTTTTGGTGTCATATCTAAGAAATCATTGCTTAGTCCAGGATAGTGAAGATTTTCACCTACAGTTTCTTCCAAGGGGTTGGTAATTTTAGCTCTTATATTTAAGAGGTTTTTGATCCATTTTAAGCTAATGTTTGTAAATGGTGTGAGACAGAGGTCCTACTTCCTTCATGTGAATATCTAGTTGTTCCAGTACATCTGTGGAGGAAATTATTTTTCCTCTCTCCAATTGCTTGGGCAACCTTCTTGAAAATCAATTGACTGTAGATGTAAGGATTTATTTCTGGAGGCTCCTGGGTGGCTCAGTTGGTTGAACACCCTGCTGTTGATATTGGCTCAGGTCCTGATCTTGCCATCATGAGATCAGTTGTGAGATGGAGTCCTGCGTTGGGCTTCTGGTGGAGGGTGGAGCCTGCTTGGGATTCTCTCTTTCCCTCTCTCTCTCTCCCTCTGCCCCTCCCCCACCTTCTCTCTCTCTCTTAAAATAAATAAATAAACTTAAAAAAGGATTTATTTCTCATTCTCAATTCTATTCTGTTGACCTATATATATGTCCTAGTGCCAATAACCACACTACCTTGCTTACTGTAGCTTGTACTATTTTGTAATTGATAAGTGTGAATTTTCCAACTTCATTTTTCTATTTTAGGATTATTTTGGCTATTCTGGGTCTCTTGAATTTTCATATGAATTTTAGGATCAGCTTGTCAATTTTTGCAAATAGGTCAGCTAAAATCTCAAAAGGAGTTGCACTGCATTTGTGGATCAATTGGATGAGACTTGCCCTATCCAACAGTGTTGTCGTTTGATCAATGAACATGAGATGTCTTTCCATTTAATAGGTCTTCTTTAGTATCTTTCAGCAGTATTTTATAACTTTCAGGGTATATACTTTGAACTTCCTTTGTTAATTTTTATTTCTAAGTATTTTATTCCTTTTGATGCTATTATAAATGGAATAATTTTCTTTTTTAAAGTTTATTTATTTATTTTATTTTATTTATTTATTTTTTTTTAACGTTTATTTATTTTTGGGACAGAGAGAGACAGAGCGTGAACGGGGGAGGGGCAGAGAGAGAGGGAGACACAGAATCGGAAACAGGCTCCAGGCTCCGAGCCATAAGCCCAGAGCGTGACGCGGGGCTCGAACTCACGGACCACGAGATCGTGACCTGGCTGAAGTCGGACGCTTAACCGACTGCGCCACCCAGGCGCCCCAAAGTTTATTTATTTTTAGAGAGAGAGAGAGAGAGAAAGCATGTGAGCAGGAAAGGGGCAGAGAGAGGGTGAGAGAGAGGGGGGGCGGGGAGAGAGGGCTCTGCCCTGTCAGCACAAAGCATGACACAGGGCTCAAATTGAGCTGTGAGATCACGACCTGAGCAGAAACCAAAAGTTGGACGCTTAACTGACTGAGCCACCCAGGCGCCCCAATGGAATCATTTTCTTAATTTCATTTTCGGATTGCTCATTGCAAGTGTATAGAAATACAATTGACTTTCATATAGTGATATTCTATCTTATAACCTTGCTGAACTCATTTTTTAGTTTGAATAGTTTTTTGGCAGATTCCTTAGGATATTCTATGTATAAGATTGTGTCATCTGCAAATATGGTTTTACTTCTTCCTTTCCTATCTGAATGCCTTTATTTCTTTTCTTGTCTATTTGCCTAATTCACTGCAGTACAACGTTTAATACAAGTGGTGAGAATGGACATCCTTGTCTTGTTCCTAGTCTTAGGGAGAAAGCATTCAGTCTTTTACCATTAAGTTTGATGTTAGCTGTGGGTTTTTCATAGATGCCCTTTATCAGCTTGAGAAAGTTTCTATTCTTAGTTTGTGGAATGTTTTTTAATTAATGAAATGGTGTTGGATTTTGTCAAATGCTTTCCTGTATCTTTGCATCTATATTTCTGTTTTTAATTTTTTTAATTTTTTTTAATGTTTGTTTATTTTTGAGAGAGAGACAGACAGACAAAGCATGAGCGGGGGAAGGGCAGAGAGAGAGGGAGACAGAGAATCCGAAGCAGGCTCCAGGCTCTGAGTTGCCAGCACAGAGCCCGATATGGGGCTCAGTCTCACGAACCATGAAATCAGGACCTGAGCCAAAATCAAGAGTAGGAGGCTTAACCGACTGAGCCACCCAGGCACCCCTTGATTCTTCTTTTAATTATCTGTAGAATTCACCAGTGAAGCCATCTGTACCTGAGATTTTTCTGTGGATAGTTTCAAAATTACTAATTGTTTTAAAACAATTATTTTTTATTTTATTATCATTCAAGTGTGGTAAAGCTATTAGATAAGGAGATAATTGCTGTTGAGAAGACGATTTGTTACTTGAAGTTCCCAAGGTCTTACACACATGGGGAAACAACATCGTCAGTGAGGAGGCAAGGAGATCGAGGGGAAGGAACACGTTGGCAAGGACTTTTTTTATGGTTTTCATGGAAAGCAGTGCCATCAGGTTTAGGATGGTTAATTTAATGGTTTCAGCGGGCTCTAGGGCATAGTGATTTTTCCTGGTTGCCTGGCACTTGGAGCTGGGATGATTAGGGCAGTGGAATAGTGGCCCAGAGTATAAGAGCCCATTAACAGAGATGGTGGGGGCTGGGGTGGGGGGTGGGCTTTGGATGTGTTAGTTTACATATGAAAGGTATACTCACAGGGGAGTAGGCTACTATCTATGGGAATTGGCTAATCTGGAAGGGGCAGTCTTTCAGGTTCCACAAGACTTCAGATATCAACGCGTCAGAAATACAGAAAATAAAAATGCATGATTAACACACAAATTCAATCTCTTTATTTATTATAGGACTCTTTAGATTTTCCATTTCTTGTTGAGTCACTTTGGGTAGTTTTTGTTTGTGGAAATGTGTTTGTTTCATCTATGTTATTTAATTTGTTGGCATTCAGTTGTTCATAGTATTTTCTTACAGTCCTTTTTGTTTCTCTAATGTTGGTAACAATGTCCCTTTTCTCACTTCTAATTTTAGTAATTCAAGCCTTCTCTCTTTTTTTCCATGGTTAGTCTAGCTAAATATTGGCCAATGTGGTTTATCTTTTCAAAGAATCAACTTTTGGTTTTGTTGATTTTTCTCTGCTGTTTTTCTATTCTCTATCTCATTAATTTCCACTATAATTGTAATTATTTCCCTCCTTCTACTTGGTTTGGATTTAGTTTGCTTTTCTTTTTCCAGTGTCTTAAGGTGTAAGTTTGGGTTACAGCTTTGAGATATTTTCTCCCCTTTTCAGTTTGGGTGTTTATAGCTATAAATTCCCTTGTAAACACTGCTTTAGCTGCATCCCATAAATGTTGGTATGTAAGACTTTCATTTTCATTCTTCTGAAAATATTTTTAAATTTCCCTTGTGATTTCTCCTTTGAGTTGTTATTTAGAACTATATTGTTCAATTTCCACATATTTGTGAATTTTCCTAAAATTCTGTTATTCTTTCTGTTATGGATTTCTATTTTTTTTCCACTATGGTCAGAGAACATATTTTGTATGATTCCAATGCTCTTTACATTTATTTAGACTAATATATACCCTGGAGAATGTTTCATAGTGCACTTGAAAAGAATGTGTATTCTACTGTTGTTGAATCGAGTGTTCTATAGATGTTAGGTATAGTCGGTTTACAGTGCTGTTCAAGTCTTCCATTTCCTTGTTGATCCGCTGCCTACTTCTATCAATTATTGAAAGAAGGGTATTGACATCTCCAGCCATTAGTATTGAATTGTCTATTTCTTCCTTCAATTCTGTCAGTTTTTGTTTCGTGTGTTTTGGGGCCCTGTTGTTAAGCGTACAGATATATTTATAATTATGTATTTTCCTGCTGAACTGACTTTATAATCATTATAATACACCCATCTTTATCTCTAGTAATATTTATTTTGGTTTTAAAATTGATTTTGTCTGATATTAGTATAGCCACTCCAGCTTTCTTATGGTTGCCATTTGCCTGATGCAACTTTTTTTATCCTTTTACTTTCAGCCCATTTGTATCTTTGAATCTAAATTGTGTCTCTTATATACAGCATGTATTTGGTTCTTATTTTTTTGATTCTGTCTGACAATCTCTTCCTTTTGATTGGATTGTTTGATCTAGTCACATTTACCATTATTATTGAAATAGTTGGATTTATGTCTGCCATTTTCCTTCCCCCCACCCCAACTCATGTCTTTTTTGTTCCTTTAGTCTCCTTTGCTGTTTCTTTTGCATTAAGTGGTTATTTTTTAGTATAACATTTTAATTCCTCAAATGATTCTTCTCACGACATTTTTTGCGTTATTTTCTCAGTTGTTGCTCTAGGTCTTACTATATCCTCTTTAGCTTATTGGAATCGACTTAAGATTTATACAAAGTTAATTACAATGACATATAGAAAATTTTCTCCTACATAATTTTATTCCCTCTTCCCCCTTCTTGCGCTGTTATATATATCCTTTCTTCTCGCGATTTCTTTAAAAGACATAAAATTATATAAAATAATAGTAATGGGGCGCCTGGGTGGCGCAGTCGGTTAAGCGTCCGACTTCAGCCAGGTCACGATCTCGCGGTCCGTGAGTTCGAGCCCCGCGTCGGGCTCTGGGCTGATGGCTCAGAGCCTGGAGCCTGTTTCCAATTCTGTGTCTCCCTCTCTCTCTGCCCCTCCCCCGTTCATGCTCTGTCTCTCTCTGTCCCAAAAATAAATAAATGTTGAAAAAAAAAATTAAAAAAAAAAATAATAATAGTAATAATGACGGATTGTTGGGTATATACCATATATAGGTATCATATATGTATATATGTATAATATATACATATACATATTGTGTAGTATACATTTATACTACAAGTATGTATTAGTTTGTTTATATTTGTTTGTTATATTAGCCTTACTTATTCTGTCTAGTTCTCTCCATTGTTACTGTGTATGTGCATTACCATCTAGTGTCATTTCCTTACTCCAGTACAGCTTTGTTCCTTCTATGTGCTGTTACTCTCAAATATATTATGTTCCTATATGTTGTGGGCCCAAGGATTATATATAAACTGTTTATATAATTGCTATTAAAATAAGTTAAGAAAAGAAATATACATTTTATGCATTTAGCCTTTCTCTTATAATTACCTACATAATTACCTTCCCGGGTTTTCTATGTATTTTGTGTCTGGAGTCAAACTACTCTCCAGACTTACTTGCTTTCAGCTTGAACAACTTTCTTTGGTGTTTCCTGAAAGGTGAGCCTGTATCTTTTGCATTGAATCTTTGTTGTTGTCGCTGGTGTTGTCTTCACTTGATAATGTACCGTGACAGGGGCGCCCGGGTGGCGCAGTCGGTTAAGCGTCCGACTTCAGCCAGGTCACGATCTCGCGGTCCGTGAGTTCGAGCCCCGCGTCGGGCTCTGGGCTGATGGCTCGGAGCCTGGAGCCTGTTTCCGATTCTGTGTCTCCCTCTCTCTCTGCCCCTCCCCCGTTCATGCTCTGTCTCTCTCTGTCCCAAAAATAAATAAAACGTTGAAAAAAAAATTAAAAAAAAAAAAAAAGGTAATGTACCGTGACATTTCCTGTCAACTCTTCCTCAGAAAACATGACTTATTATGCCTACATGATATTTCATGGCTAACACGTATCTAACTATTCTTCTAAGGGGTTTATTTTCAACTTTTCACTGTTACAAATCATGCTATCATTAACATCTTTGCATGTATGTTAATGTATGTATGTATGTATGTATGTGTCCTAAAGGACACCTTCATTTTTAAAGTAGGCAATTCATCTGAGAATATGCTTATACCTGAAACCATTCAGTAACACGAAGTCCCCTTCATAAGGCATCCGCATCTCCTTCTAGACATAAGCACTCTTATCAGCTTAGTATGTACACTTTTTAATGTATTTGTCTATGCATTTTCACACACACACTCAGACACACACACACACACACACACACACACATGTTTTTTGTTTATTTTGATGCTGGTTTTAGTTTTACATCGGGGGGATCATCCTGTATGTCCTATTGTTCATCTTGTTTTCTTTACCATGTAACATATGTCTAAGGGATATTTCCATTTAATAATTTGAATTCATTCTTTTTTTTTTAACTGTCACATAGCATTTCAGAGTCATTTAACAAACATTTGTTGAGTCCCTGCTGTGTGGCAGGCCCTGGGGATTCAGAGACTATGTTCTCATGGAGCTTCACTGTGACAGTATGAATGTACCAAAATTAGTATTCCATTTTGATGAATGTGTAGATATTCTCCTAAAGACAGATGCTTAGAAGAGGAATTACTTAGTCAAAATATATGAAAATTTAAAAGTCTCTTGACATGCAGTGTGAAATTGCTTTCCAGGAAGTGGGACCAGTTTATATTCTCAAGGGGAGTGTATGAGCGTAGTAGCTTGCTTATTTAGTAGATGGAAAATTTCTGTTTTAATTTGCATTTTTTATATTGCTACTGAGATAGAATATTTTTCATGTTTATTAGCCAATTGTATATTCTTTGTGGATTAAGAATTTTTTTGCCCAACTCTTAGTAAGGCTTATTTTCCTGTTTATATAACCATTTAATACACTGTGGATATTTTTCTTTTGTACTTTTTGTTGCAAATATTCTTTCCCACTTGTTTTTGGTATCTAATTTTTCTTTTCTTTTTCTTTTTCTTATTTATTTTGAGAGAGAGATAGAGAACAAGCAGGGGAAGGGCAGAGAAGGAGGGAGGCAGAATCCCAAGCATGCTCCGCATCATCAGCACACAGCCCAGTGTGGGGCTGGAACCCATGAACTGCGAGATCGTGACCTGATTGGAACTCAGGAGGTGGACGCTTAACTGACTGAGCCACCCAGGCGCCCCGGTACCTAATTTTTCTAATGTCTCTTTGTTGGACAAAATGATTTTATTTTTTAAAGGTTTTATTTTAATGAAGTCAAGGCATTCATTTTTTCCTCTTTTGGTATTTCTTTTACTGCATTTATACTTACCATAAATTAAAGATAAGATAGATAGGATAAATTAAGGTAAATAATCAGACATTTATTTAGCTATTTGGTTTCATTTTTAACATTAAACTTTTTAGGGGCGCCTGGGTGGCGCAGTCGGTTAAGCGTCCGACTTCAACCAGGTCACGATCTCACGGTCCGTGAGTTCGAGCCCCGCGTCGGGCTCTGGGCTGATGGCTCAGAGCCTGGAGCCTGTTTCCGATTCTGTGTCTCCCTCTCTCTCTGCCCCTCCCCCGTTCATGCTCTGTCTCTCTCTGTCCCAAAAATAAATAAACGTTGAAAAAAAAAATTTAAAAAAAAACAAAAAACATTAAACTTTTTAATCCACCTGAAGAAAGTACTGTAGGGAGTGAAGAAGGATTTAACTTTATTATTTTTCCCCCAAATTATTCTCCTACAAGTTACCAAATGGCTTTCTTTGCTCATTGTATCCAATGTCACAGAACTCTGTTCGCATTCATCCATGTGAGACCCATCTCTTGATTTATATTTTTACTTCCATCACTGATCCTACTCTCATTTCTTATGCATCGACATTCACCTTAGTATGGTTGATGTAGGTCTTCAACTAACATACGCACCCTTATAAGATATGTGTTGTTTGTTGTGTGTGCTTAAAATGCACACTCAGTGTGAAATCCCACAGATCGTTCTGCTTATTTTGTTCATCTTTTCAAGTAATTTGTTGTTGGTTATTAGTCTTCTCTATTTTCTTTCTATCCTTACCTTCATTACTTCTTTCCCTCTTATTTCACTGAGCTTATTCATTTTTCTTTTCTAAATTCACAGATTAAGAAGAGTTTAGCTCGTTTTCTTTCAATTTCTCATTTTCTAATAAATGTATGCAAAGCTCTAAATTCTCTTCTTGGTACTTTCTTGATATTTCTTTCCTGTAGCATTTGTGATGTTTTCAATTCTGAGCATTTTTTAAATTAATTTTTTAAATATTTTAGTTAGTTAACATATAGTACAATATTGGTTTCAGAAGTAGAATTCAGTGATTCATCACTCACATACAAGGCCCAGTGCTCATCACAAGTGCCCTCCTTAATACACATCACCCATCTAGCCCATCCCCCAACCACCTCCCCTCCATCAGCCCTCAGTTTGTTCTCTGTCATTAAGAGTCTCTTGTGGCTTATTTCCCTTTCTTCTCTTTTTTGTCCCCCCTTCCCATATGTTCATCTATTTTGTTTCTTAAATTCCACGTATGTGAAATCATATATTTGACTTTCTCTGATTGACTTATTGTTGCTTAGCATAATGCATTCTGTCTCCATCCACATTGTTGCAAATGACAAGATTTCATTCTTTTTGATGGCTGAGTAATATTCCATTATATATATACATACACCATCTTCTTCATCCATTCATCAGTTGATGGATATTTGGGCTCTCTCCATAGTTTGGCTGTTGTTGATAATGTTGCTATAAACATTGGGGTACATGTATCCCTTTGAATCTGTAATTTTGTATCTTTTGGGTAAATGCCTGATTGTGCAGTTGCTGGATTGCAAGGTAGTTCTATTTTTAGTTTTTGAGGACACTCCATACTGTTTTCCAGAGTGGCTGCATCAGTTTGCATTCCCACCAACAGTGCAAGAGGGTTTCCCTTTCTCTGCATCCTCACCAACATCTGTTGTTGCCTGAGTTGTTAATTTTAGCCATTCTGACAGGTGTGAAGTGGTATCTCAGTGTGGTTTTGATTTGTACTTCCCAGATGATGAGTGATGTGGAACATCTTTTCATATGTCTGTTAGCCATCTGGATGTCTTCTTTGGAAAAGTGTCTATTCATATCTTCTGCCCTTTTCTTAACTGAGTTGTTTGTTTTTTTGGGTGTTGAGTTTGATAAGTTCTTTATAGATTTTGGATACTAACCCTTTATCTGATATGTCATTTGCAGATATCTTCTCCCATTCCGTAGGCTGCCTTTCAGTTTTGTTGATTGTTTCCTTCACTGTGCAAAAGCTTTTTCTCTTGATGAGGTCCCAATAGTTCATGTTTGCTTTTGTTTCCCTTGTCTTGTGTCTAGATGTGTCTAGAAAGAAGTTGCTCTGGCCAAGGTCAAAGAGGTTGCTACCTGTTTTCTCCTCTAGGATTTTGATGGCTTCCTGTCTTACATTTAGGTCTTTCATCCATTTTGAATTTATTTTTGTGTACGGTGTAAGAAAGCGGTCCAGGTTCGTTCTTCTGCATGTCGCTGTCCAGTTTTCCCAGCACCATTTGTTGAAGAAACTGTCTTTTTTCCATTGGGTATTTCCTGCTTTTTCAAGGATGGGTTGACCATATGGTTGTGGGTCCATTTCTCAGTTTTCTATTCTCTTCCCTTGATCTATTTTTTGTGTCCGTTTTTGTGCCGGCACCATACTGTCTTGATGACTACAGCTTTGTAATATAGCTTGAAATCCAGAATCGGGATGCCTCCAGCTTGGTTTTTCTTTTTCAGGATTGCTTTGGCTATTCAGGTCTTTTGAGGTTCAATACAGAGAGAGAGGGAGAGAGAGAAAATCCCAAGCAGGCTCCATGCTGTGCAGAGCCCAGTGCAGGACTCAAACCCATGAACAATTAGATCATGACTTGAGCCAAAATCAAGAGTTGGATACGTAACCAACTGAGCCACACAGGTGACCCTAAGCATTTTTAAATGCTCCTTACAATTTCTGCTTTAACCTAAGAATTAGTTTAGTAGAATATATTTTAGTTTTCAGACATAAAGAATAACTTTAAATATCCTTTTGTTATTATTTATTAGAACATGATTGGTAAGACATCAACTGTACTTTATTAAGGTGGCCTTTGTGATTACTTTTTGTGAGTGTTCTATGTTTGCTTGGAAAGAATGTATATTCTCTGCTCGGTGCATGTTTGTTTATTAGTTGGTTTTTCAAACAATCCATATATTTGTGTATGTGTGTGCCTGTTGGGTTTTGTGGAGGGAGATGGTGTTTGCTTGATCACAGAGCTTCTGACAAGCATATATTAAATATACCAACAACATTCATAGCTCTGTTTCTCCCCATAGTTCTGCCAGCTGTTGTTTTATTTAGTGAAGAGAGGTCCACAGTCATCTTGTTGTTGTTCTTTTAACTTTTTTGGGGGGGGATGGGGAATGATTGTTTAAAAGAACCCCAAGATCAAGAGTTGCATGCTCTACTGACTGAGCCATCCAGTTGCCCCCTTAGCCATTATCTTGTATTGAACTCTGTTGCTTCTCTCATGCATAATGTCCCTCTTTATCCCTTGTGCTTTTGGTCTTGAACTCCATCTTGTCTGGCAATGAATATTTCCAAGTTATTTATTTTCCTTTATCATGGTAGCAGCCTTCTGTATTTCTCTTTCAAGAGTTGTTTTTTGTTTTAGTTTTTGTTTTTGTTTTTGTTTTTGTTTTTCAAAAAGAGCCACAGGATGGTAAACTTACTGGGTCTTTTTTTCTTTTTTATTGTATGCTCACATAGAAAAGATACTTTAGCTGGGTTATAAGTTTCAGCATAATACATCCAGGTGTTGTCTTTCCCTTAGTTTTGTTTGGCTTTCTGTAAGGTCTTTTGATCTAAAACAGCTTTCCTCTCTCTGGTAAATTCTGTTACCCTTTCAAACACTTCCTCCCCTCTGTTTGTTTTTTCTCCTTCTGGGATTCCCATTATAACACATGTTGACATTTCTATGTCTATTCTCCTATCTCTTAATTTTTCTTATACATTTTTCATCATCCTACCCCTTCTGTGTATCTATATGGTAGAGTTCCTCCAACTTGGTCTCCCAGCTCAGCAACTTGTTCTTTGGGTGTAGTTCTCAAGTTATTAATCTCATTTATTCAGTTATTTCAACAGAGCAAATTAGGTATTCAACCCGGTGCTTTATTCTGTTAGTTCTGACGTCATGTTACCAATATTGTCTCTTACGTGTTTGAAAATTTTGATGCTCATTTAGCATTATTTAACTACTCCATTAATTGTTTCTTCTCTTTTTGTTTTTTTTTTTTTTTTTTTTTTTTTTTTTTTTTATAGTTATGCTCCTCTCTTTGGGTTTCTGTTCCCCTGGGAAATCAACTTCAGTATTTGACAATATGCACTTGTACTGGGGAACTGTCAGGTCTTGGGGGGTGGTGGGGTCAGGTCCTGGGAGGCAGAGGGTCTCCTGCCCCAGGATGGAGAGTTCCTTGTCTCCCACTCTCCAGCCCCATAGTATGGGCTTGAGCCATCTTTGCTGTCTCCTGTTCATCACACATAGGGCAAGTCACCTGTCCCTTAGGGAACCTCCATCACTTCTGCCCTACATTTGAGCTTTTTCCAAGAGTTTTTCTCTCTTAAGGGTGGGCATGAGAGCAGGATGAAGTACCTTGTGCTGGCCAGTCCACCTGCACCTGTTGTTTTCTTCTCACCCACCCAGCTCCAGGGCAGCCTGCCAATGTGTTACCCTGCCTACGCTGGCACTGGGGGGGCTGGTGCCACTGTTTTTCTGCTTCTCTAGAGGCAGGTGAAAATCAACCCCAGGGTATTGTGAGAGAGGAAGAAAGAACACAGCTCCCAAAGAATCCTCTCTCCTTCCAACTGTCCTCATTCCCCCAAAGTTTCTCGCAGGGTTCACACAGGTCTCATAGAGCTGCATGCGCTCCTCGTGTTCTGGGTGTTCCAAACTCATCTCCTGCTGCTCACCAGACCCTGTTCCCCAGGCCCTTCTGGTTCCTTGAGGCCTCAGACACACTCCCTCCAAGAGTCTTTGTGCTTTTGCATTTTGCTCCTCTGCTTGGAGGAGTCGTCTGCCTTCAGGGCTTTCTTCCTTGCCTCCTTCATTCTCTGCTCGGTGAGAGCATCTCTGGGCATGCCCCACGAACATTGTTCTGGTAGTTTGCCATCTTGCTAGGATCCAGTTAGCTCCAGACAAGACAAAGTGTCAACTTGTTAAATTGTCCCCTCCACTAATCCCACTGAGATTTTGATTAGGATGGAGGGACTTAGGTATTGTTTGGAGTTGCAGCAAACATGAATTTGAACAGAATTAGCCATTTTACATTAGACAAGACTCTCACTGATGGAACGTGCTAAGCGTGTTAGTTTTCCAGGGCTGCTGAACCCAAGTACTGCAAATAGGATGACTTAAAACAACAGAATCTTATTCTCTCACAGTTCCGGAGGCCAGACATCTGCAATCAAAGTACTGGCAGGGCCATGGTCCCTCTAAAAGGCTCAAGGGAAGATTGTCTCTTTCCAGCTTCTAGTGGTTGCCTATAATCCTTGGTGTTCCTTGGCTTGTAGCTGTTTTACTCCAAACTCTGTCTCCATCACGGCCATCTTCCCTCTGTGTGTGTTTGTGTTTAAATTTCCTTCTTATAATGACCACAGCCATTGGATCAGGGCCCACCTAATCAGGTATGATCTCATTTTAGCAAAGACTTATCTTCAAATAAGGTTACATTTACAGGTTTCTGGTGGGCATGCATTTGGGAGTACAGACTAGAGTCACTGTTCAACCCAGCATCACAAGTCTTTCAGTTTTCATGTCTTTGTGCCTGCTGGGAACAGGATACCTGCATATATTTTTTAGCCATTGTAGTTTTGAACTGGTAATTACTACAAAAGGAATGCTTTTTGGATAGTGGAAGTAGAAAACCCCACCAGATTTCTGCTGAGCAATCCTGTTAGTGGACTTGAAATTCCTCCCAGTGGAATCTGTAATCGGTTGCTAATAAAGACAGGTCCAGTATCTCTACCCTGTAGGGGATTTGGTCTTTTGTCCTCCTCTGTTAGATTATTTGTATTATTTGACCAGATAAATGCTCTTCTATCTTGGTGGACCAAAGTGATTTTCTGTGCTTACCAGAAAGGAAAAGTAAATTAACTTTGATGTGAGCTAATAAGAGGGTTCAGCATTAGGTGGGGCAGACACTGGAGTGTGAAACTGACGCTGTGGAGGACAAAGGGGGCAACAGTAGGAGGAGGGATTCTGAGAGAAGGGGTCATCTTCATCTCAGTTGCCATAGCCATTCATCCTGCCCCCATGCAGAGAGAGTAGCTGGATGTGGACAGTAGTGGCGAAAACACGTGCTTGACTCTGACACTTAGCTATTGACCGCTGGGCAAGCATCTCATTGTCACTGAGCCTCAGAGTTCTTGTCTGAAAAGTGGGGCCATGATACCTCAGAATGTTGTTGTTAGAAGTTGATGAGATAACATACATAAAGAGGGTTTCAAGCACCATGCCTGGTCCATAATAGGTGTTTAATAAATGTTAGTTCCTTCCCCAAAACCCTTCTCGATCACTTCTGTTTCCATTGGAAAGTTAAAAACACGGGACAAGGGAATGATTGTTATAATTTTCAGGGAACGTGGATGTCTTGACATTCCATTTACAATTCTTTTCCTACTTATAAAGCACTCAATATTTCTTTAAGTTATTGCAAGCTAGGAACACAACCTTGAATTAAGCTGAGGCATGGGTATCCGAAATTCATGGAAAACCAGTCAAGGAAAAGATACCTTACTCTTTTACCCTGCTCCTCTGCACTGCACCCCAAGCCTTTGCCTTTCCCAAACTGTCTCATTTTGTCACATGCCGTGGTCCTATAATGCAAGCAGGGGGCAGGTAGAGGTAGTCCCCTTCATGTAGAAACACTTGTGGCTTCTATTCCAAGCATTTTCCTCTTGTTCTTTTACCTGTGTTTTGCACGTTTGTAAAACAGCTGCTGTTGTGAGTGCTTCCCAGTCTCCTTGTGAACACTGGGGACTATTTTGCTATCAAAGTCTTTGCAGCTGGCTCCTTGGTAGTATTTTGTAATTCATTCTGCAAAATGGAATAGCCTCTGGTTTTTCATGTGCATAATATTTCTTGTCTTAGAGATAATTATGAGTAATAGTTGAGACTGGTTGGGCCATCTAAACCCTTTTTCACATGTCTTGAAGGGGCACCCAGAATTCTGAATTTTTTTTAAGTTTACTTATTTATTTTGGGAGGGAGAGAGGGAGAGAGAGGGAGAGAGAAAGAGAGAATCTCAAGCAGACTCCATGCTGTCAGCGTGGAGCCCAACGTGGAGCTTGTTGTCATGACCGCGGGATCATGACCTGAGCCAAAATCGAGAGTGGGACACTTAAGTGACTGAGCCACCGAGGCACCCCCAGAATTCTGATTTTTGAGGCTGATAGAAGCTGACTATTTAATTCATTTCTGTTTGGAGTTATGACTTTTCTCAAAGGTCTATTATTTATCCTACTTATAAGCACTGATGTACCCTTGAAGTTTGTGTGATTTAACCTTCTGATTCGTAAGGGTGTTTGCCAAGTTTTCTCCTTTTTACAATTTCTTTGTGAATAATGCCTAAAGAGTTTTGGACTTTTGAATGGGTACCAGACTTATCAATTTCATGGACCAACAAAAGAGAAAAAAGTTGAGAACTGAAATCCTCTGCCAACATTTTATTTTGCCAGGAGTACACCTTTTTAAAAATACCATTTTCTATTATTATCACTTCATAAAAGGGCATTTTAACATCAAAGCAAGCAAGGGAGTAATCTTGCAATAAAGGACGGTCCTTTAAATGGAATGCATTTAAAAAGAAATACTTGCTACATTGTCCTTTTTCTCTTTTTGCCTGGGACCAGTGAAAATCTCTACAAAGACACATGAGAACGGCTACCTTAAGAGCCCTATCCATTCCCTCTTACCAATTTGCTTTGAGCACTTTCTGTTATCCTTATTTTGTCAAGGTTGTTCCCACCTGGCACTTTCCCCTCTCACTCAGCGGCAGTTCAAACGCCTTTCCCCCTGGCAGAGGCTTCGCTGCCACACCGGAGAGCCTTGATCATCAATTCTGTTAGGCTGGATGTCAAAGGAGCTGGTGGCGGAGAAAGCCCAGCAGAGGCGGCAGCTGTTAGCTCGGAGGAAACCAGGCAGCTGTTCGCTGTCGTTCCAGAGTTATCTCATCATTCATTGTGCACCAAGATGGATTTATAGCTCTCCCGCATCCTTGTTCTTCTCACCCAGGCTGGGGGAACGGATGCCTTTCATCTTGGTGCCACGACTCAAGGACTTTGCATTTGTCTTGCTTTCCTTCAGGGCTTGCTGTTAGTGTTTCTTCACGGTCATGGTCTGGACTGTGTTCCGGCACCGAATGCAAAATGTGGGTCTCCATACGGCAACGGCTCCTACCCTTTCGGCTCTGATCAGATTTTCTTTCTGAATTCCCAGCACAGCCTCTGCAAAGTTGGAAAGAAAGTGGAGTGCCTGCTCTTCCTGGACGTTCTACAGGAAAGTCCTTCTGTTTCATCCTTATCTACCCTTCCCCCTGAGATCTGGTGGCTTTGTACCATCTTTCACTCTCCCTCCGGAGTTCTTGTCAGCGTTCTCACTAGTCTCATAAAAACCACTCACAGTAAGGAGTCAGGAGTGTAATTCCCATCCTCCTAGAGGTTCTTCCTCACAATGAAGTGAAGAGAGAGCTCGGCTTTGGAGTCTGAAGGCCTTAATTCCAGTCCTGACGGGACATGTTGGTATGGGACTTGGGCAATTGATACAATTTCTCTGAGGCTCTGTTTCTTCGTCAAGAAAATGAGAATGGTAATAATATTTATCCCACAGGCTTGATGTGAGATTTAATTGAGATTGTGAGTGGTTGAACTGCTTTACGATCTGAAAAGTGTTTTGATTATTCGTTAGTGTTTTCCTTGGGTTGTAAATAGTAGAAGTCAACTGAGTGAGCATCAGTAAGATACTGGATTTGACTAATGAAACCTCGTATATGAGGCAAGATTGAGGGGCTACGGGAAACCAAGAGGTTCTCTCTCTCTCCATATGCAGCAGATCCTTCCAGTGCTGACCAATATCTGGTTCTGCTCTCGTTCATAGACACAAAGTGAAGTTCTATTTCCTTGCCCTCCTCGTGTCTAGATGGAGCTACACGACTGAGTTCTGGCCAATAGATTGTGGGAAGAAGTGATATATGCCTCCTTGAGACCTGCTTACAAAATATCCCGTGTGATTTTTTCATGTTCTCTCTCTTCAGTACTGGATGGGAGGGGATGATGCTGGGGGGATCTTGAAACCACCAGATTGTGGAGATGGAATGAAAGAGCCTGAGTCCCTGAATCGCTCTTGGAGAGAGCTGCACCAGAGAACTGCCCAGCCAACAACATTAACATTGGACTTTGTGTGAGCAAGAAATAAACTTGCATTGTGTTAAGCCACGGAGACTTGGGATTGTTTCTTATAGTGGTCTACCCAAACGCACCACACCTTGAGTCTGCTTTTGTCTGCCCCCTTCATCTTCTGTCTGCTGCATACCAGCTTCCTCTGCCTTCTTATTCAGCATGAGAGAAAGTGGCCACCAACCATAGCAACCAAGGTGACCTCTCTTCCATTCAAGAGAACAGCTTGATTGCAACTAAAAACATTGATTTCAGGGGTGCCTGTGTGGCTCAGTTGGTTAGGCATCCGACTTCAGCTCAGGTCACGCGTGATCTTGCAGTGCATGAGTTCAAGCCCCGCGTCAGGCTCTGTGCCGACAGCTCAGGCTGGAGCCTGCTTCGGATTCTGTGTCTCCCTCTCTCTCTGCCCCTCCCCTGCTTGCGCGCTCTTGCTCTCAAAAATAAATACAAACATTTTAAAAAATTTAAAAAATATTGTATTTCGTATTTCACATTCCTTTGAGAGAACTGGGTTAATCCCAGCTCATAATAGGTGTCAGTCTCTGAACCATCACTCTATGACATCTGTGGGATAAGGAAGAGGGGGACATTCCAGAAAGGTGGTGCTTGGCCGCCAGCTCAAAACATATTTACCCGGTACCCCATACTTGCTGCTGACGTTTTTTTGAAAGGGAACGTGGGCAGAGTGCAGACACGCTTTTGTTTCTTCTATACCTCTGGAGAATGAATCTCTAAGGATGGCTTTGGCTTCTTAGTCATCAGGTAATTATTTACTTCTTGGGTTTGGATAGCCTTTCCCAACTGCCCTTAAACGGCACGATGCAACAATACTGCCCTTCCAGGGTTGTGAGGCACTGGTGTAGGAGTTGCAGGTTCTGGCCTGTGGGCCACACCAGACATGGTGATCACACTGACGTCTGCAATAGGTGATGGGTGGGGATTATTATCTTGTGCGTTGGACTTCAAGTGCGATGCAGGAAAGTCCAGAAAGGGACCTCAGGATGGTGCTGCAGCGGATGGTAGATAGATAGGAGTTTGACTCCCCCAAAAGCACGGAGGAAATATCACGAAACAAAAAAGTGGCCACGCAAACGTCTGCTTTTCCACGTAAGTAATTTTCTGTGTCTTTGTCACATCCCACTGCCTGAAAGATAAGTTAAGATTCAGAGCATGTTTTGCAAGGGCCTTTGTGAGAGCCACTCCCCAGTGTGATCTGCCACGAGGTCCTATCGCACACTCTATCTACCAGCCTCTAACCAGGTCAAACCATGAGCGTTTCCCTGAAAGGGCTATGTTCCCCAAAGGCTCAGTTTTCAAGGTGTACTTTCCCCCCTGGCTGAAATATCCCTTCCTCCTTATGAGCAAATAATCCTGGCTAATTTCAAAACTCAGCTCCAGCACACTTACAGTTAGGGTTAGGCCGTGTCTCCTTTGTGCTCTGTCACAACATCTACCCATGATGCTTTGGTTTTGTAAACAACATTTTTCCCCTCTAATTGCAGTAACCAAAAAATGTTAATGCTACAAACTTTGGAAGTCCAAATAGGCACAAAAAAGAAAATAGGGGCGCCTGGGTGGCTCAGTCGGTTAAGCATCCAACTCTTGATTTTGGCTCAGGTCATGATCTCATCATTGTGAGATTGAGCCCTGCGGTGGGTTCTGTGCTGAGTGTGGAGCCTGCTTAAGATTCTCTCTCCCTCCCTCTTGCTCTGCCCTCCTCTGCTCCTACTCTCTCTCTCTGTCTCAAAACAAACAAACAAAAAAAGAGAGAAAATAAAAATTTCCCATCATCACACCCTCCAGGAGGTATATATGTACAACATATATACACACACACATCATGTACATATACAGATAATTTCCCCAAAATTTTCATTTTGTACTTATTCTCTTGACAATATGTCACAAGGAATTTCTTATACATCTACAATACAATTAAAAAATTTTTAATGTTTTATTATTTTTGAAAGAGAGAGAGAGAGACAGAGTATGAGCGGGGAGGGGCAGAAAGAGAGAGAGAGACACAGAATCCAAAGCAGGCTCCAGGCTCTGAGCTGTCAGCACAGAGCCCGAGGCAGGGCTCTAACTTGTGAACTGAGAGATCATGACCTGAGCTGAGGTTGGACGTTTAACCAACTGAGCCACCCAGGCACCCCCATCTAGAATACAATTTTAATGTTTATTTTATTTTTGAGAGAGACAGAGACAGAATGCAAGTGGGTTAGGGGCAGAGAGAGAGGGAGACAAAGAATTGGAAGCAGGCTCCAGGCTCTGAGCTGTCAGCACAGAGCCCGATGCAGGGCTTGAACTCACGAGCCATGAGGTCATGACCTGAGCCGAAGTCAGATGCTCAACCGACTGAGCCACCCAGGCGCCCCTATAATACAATTTAAAAAAAATATGTAATACCTTATGGATGGACGTCCCATACTTTATTTAACAAAATGGATTGTCAGATGTTTATGACTATTTTAAACATTCTTTATTCAGAGCAATGTAATATTAGCAGTTCTTTCCCAACCAATTGACCCTCAATGGCGTAATCCTTGGAGAAAATAGAGCACCATGTATATTATGCCAGTTTTCTACTGTTTATGACCGTTTCTAATTCTCATTGTAGTAAATAATTCTGGGATGAGTGGCCTTGGATGTTAATCATTGCATACTTCTGATTGTTTCTTAAGGATGAAGACCTAGAAATACAGTTGCTGAGTTCAGGGGTGTGCAAACAAGATCCAAAGGAAAGAAAGCAGCAAATGTTACTGTCTTGGGTCCCTTTCACAGAAAGAGGAAAACCTTGGGGCACCTGGATGGCTCAGTCGGTTTAGCGACCAACTCTTGGTTTCAGCTCAGGTCATGATCCCACAGTTCCTGGGATCAAGCCCAGAGTCAGGCTCTGTGCTGATAGCATGGAACCTGCTTGGGATTCTCTCTCTCCTTCTCTCTCTGCCTCACGCCCTGCTCGTGCTTGCTCTCTCTCTCAAACTAAATGAGTAAACTTAAAAAAAAAAGAAAGAAAGAAAGGGGAAGAGGAAAACCTTCCCAGGAGCCTCCTCTTCCCAGAAAATTTCCCCTTAGGTCTGACAGACAGAATTACATCATATGCAAATGCAGAAACCAGGTGCTTGTAAGGGCAGCAAGACTCTGTGATTGGCTTAGATGTATCCTATCACAACCAATACCTAAAAAAAAAAAAAAAATGTTTTTTTGTTATTAAGGAAGATTTGAGAGTAACTGTTTTATAGGAGCCAAGTTCCTTCCCTACTTGGTACAGGATATTAAAATGTTTAAAAGCCTTTTCTAATTTGATAGGTGACAAATAGTTCCCTATTGTCATGTAATATTCTTTGATTACCAGTGGGAGTAAACATTTTTTCAAGTATTTATTGGTCATTGTATTTCTATTGTGATTTGCTGAATCACATTATTTCGTACACTGCACATGAGTACATCCTTCTGAGCGAACTGTGTTTTATTTTCTGAATGCTGGAGAGCCTGAGGCTGTGTCTGCATATAGTTGGCCCAAAATAAAGGCTTGTCAGATGAATGAATGCCCACATATACACGCGCCTACACACAGTTTGGTGTGTGTATTGTAGTAATAAGTAAGAATAGGTGAGAGAATAGTTCTCAGTGCACTTGACCTCCAGAGACTGGAAAGTTATGGGTTAGAGACCTAAGGCAGCCTGGGAACGGAATAAGAGACTTTCCCAGGATAGGTCAGGCAGTCAGGTCTGAGGCTCAGCTTACTTCCTGTTAGTTCAGTGTATTTTCCATTGGCTAGCTTTTGAGCCAGTTTTACAATGACCATTACAATGTCATCATTACTTCAGCTGAAAGTACTTTGATGGGCTATGGAGAAAAAATATCATCACCTGGAGAAAAAAAAAGCAACCCACATATTAATTATAGAACTGCTCACCTCGACAGTGATTCTTATAATGACTCCTCATATAATTCTCATCCAGTTTTATGAGAATGAATTTGCAGTTGGGAGAGATTATCATGGTCTCTTAAGGCTAGACGTGCAGAACTCAGGAGAGCAATAACAAGAAATAGTCTATTGCTGAGAAACTAATATGGTGAGTCATTGGTTTGAATTCTAGGTTTATAGGAAATGAATAAGAGGGGGTGGGGGGGATCTCCTGGAACCTCGCTTTGGCAAAGGGAGGCTTGGAAGTTTATCTTTCAAACCCAGGAGCTTCAAGTTCTAAACGAGGAAAGTGCACAGTTTTTTATTCCATGATTAAAAATAAAGAAAAGAGGGGCGCCTGGGTGGCTCAGTCGGTTAAGCGTCCGACTTCAGCTCAGGTCACGATCTCGTGGTCCGCGAGTTCGAGCCCCGCGTCGGGCTCTGGGCTGATGGCTCAGAGCCTGGAGCCTGCTTCTGATTCTGTGTCTCCCTCTCTTCTCTGCCCCTCCCCCGTTCATGCTGTGTCTCTCTCTGTCTCAAAAATAAATAAACGTTAAAAAAATTTTTTTTTTTTAAAAAATAAAGAAAAGAAACTTTTTAATTTTGTGACAAAAATTAACACTTGACTTTTATGGAGCCTTAAATAAATGAACCAGATTTCCTTTTCTGATGCAGTTAATGTTGCCCATCAGCAGAGTGATGAATCAGCATTATCTCCAAGATAATGAATAATTACGCACCCTTTTGTCCATCAATAAACAACTACCTGGTTATGTTAACATAACCAACCTTCATGTAGAAACCGTTCTTTAGATTTGTAATTATTGATAATTCTATTAAATTGATTTTTACAATAATTTATCTAAATCTAATGCTAACAATTTATGCTTATGGTAGGTCTTTTTTTTAAACCACAGGAAATGGATGCATCAAATCATTTTTTCTTTGCTTTCCTTGGATTTTTCAATAATTTAACATTGAGATGACTTTTGCATGAAGGAGATGTGGACCATTCAAGGGCTGTGTAATTGATTATGAATTCTATAATTGAATGCAAAATTCTATAATCCTCCATCATCTAGACATGAAGGCAATCAATGACAAGCTGATGAGCATTACGAAGCCAATTACGAAGTGTTAAGTGTTAAAATTCATTGGCACTCAGGTGTGGAAGAGATTTTAGAAATGTGTGACCGGGAGAAAAGCCATAGAATTCTGCCACCATTGTCCTCTCTCTGCCTCACACAGACATGAGACTCTGAGCATGGGTAGTAGCCCCCAGTGCCCACATCCTGCCTGCTCACTTTGTGATAATGTTCACAGGTGGAGTGTTACATCTGGATGGATGTTATGGACTGAATGTTTGTATCCACCCCCCCACCCCCGCTTATCCCCAGATTTGTATATTGAAGCCCTAACCTTCATTGTGATGGTATTTGGAGACGCAGGCTTAAGGAGATTATTGGAATGTAAATTCCATAAGTAATTATGTCTTGAATGTTGGCCTTCATGATGGGATTAGTGCTGCTACGAGCAGAACAAGAGACACAAGAACTCTGTCTGTGTCATATGAGGACACAGTGAAAAGGTGGCAAGGAAGAGGGCTCTTACCGGGAATCAAATTGGCCAGCACCTTGACCTTGGACTTCTCAATCTCCAGAAAGGTGAGAAATAAATGTCTGTTGTTCAAGGCACCCAGTGTATGGTACTTTGTTATGGTAGCTTGAGCTAAGACAGAGATTTAGGCTTCTGAGGATTTGATGAATAAATTGGATTTCTCAGGTGTATTGTCTCATGACTATACCTTTTTTTTTTTGTATTAACTTCTTTCCTCATTTTTGTAAGCAGCCACATCATATTTCATCAGCAATTATGGAATATGTAATTTAACCTCATTATTTTATTGTATGTTTATTAAAAATATGCTAACATAGCCAATTTGGCCTTAAGCTTTGGATAGGATACAAAGGTGAAGAAGTGCCAGTCACTGAAAATGAGAATCTAACAGTTTACCCTTGAGTTTTAAAAAAAATAAATAAGGAACTGACCATAGGGGACTAAAATAGATGCTGTGGGAGTCCAGAAAGAGAAACTTCCAGAGTATTCTGAGGAGGCTTTCAAGAGGGGTGCTTATGAGTTTTACTGAGTAATGAAAATGCGTGTGAAAATTAATATTAACACTCTAATGTTATAGGCTGTAAACTATGAAGCATATTACACATACACAAAACACAGAAAATACTGTAGCAGACTTCTGCATATCCATGACCCAAGTGTAATACAGTGAGCTTTGTTTTAGATATCTCTCCTAACATTTGTTTTAATTTTAGGAAATAAAATGCAATAGTTACAGCGTAAGTTCTATCCTTCATCCGTTGATTTTTTTCCTTATCCAGAAGTAATATATAGCATGAGATTGCTGGGTATCACCATACAAATGTTGCGATGCTTCCTGCATAGGTAAGTAAGTATGTATACATAGAATTATTCCATGTATTTTCAAAGTGCACATCACAGTATTCTTCTAAAATTTGCCATCTTCAGGTAAGCATATACATTTGAGATTTATTCACATCTAGATAGGTTGATCTGCCACTTTTTCAGGAGGGGCAGTATCAATAATAGAATAAACTTTCATATACATATCTCATGTGCACTAAAGAGTATCCTCTAGATGCCTAGAAATGGAGCTGAGACTACAGTATGGTCATTTCAAGAAAGTGTTGCTCTAACCTAGGAAATTGTTTCACTATTTGAACACAAATTGCTATATGAACCTTGCCAGTAACAACATAAAATAACAGTCATTATTTACTGGGACTTGCTGTGTGTCAGGCACTGTAGTATGTGGTTTACGTGAATTACTTGTTTAAGCATATTTAGTTTCACCTGTTCTATTTGCTATTTTTTTTTTTTTGGTCTTTCCAACTTTATTTGTATAACAAAATCTTCGTCCCTACAGGATTTTTAATTTTAATAAAGTCTAAGGTCCAGTTTGCTTTCATGGATGTTTTGAAAAATGACTATTGTAAAAAATGTATAACATAAAATTGACTATCGTAACCATCTTTAATTGTACAGCACAGCGGTGTTAACTATATTCACCATGTGGTACAACAGATCTCTGGAACTTTTCATCTTGCAAAACTGAAATTCTAGGCGCGTTGAACAACTCCCCATTTCCTCTCTTGGTAACCACATTCTACTTTCTATTTCTATGCATTTGGCTACTCTACACCTCACATGAGTGGAGTCATACAGAGATCCTATTCTCAATTCTTCTGGATAATCCCAGAAGTGGGATTGCTGGATCATATAGTAATTTTATTTTTAATTTTTAAAAGAACTTCTAAGGGCACCTGGGTGGCTCAGCTGGTTAAACCTCTGACTCTTAGATCATACCATGCATATTTTCAGATCACACAACACTATGAAACTTGAACTCAACCACAAGAAAACATTTGGAGAGCCCCCAAATACATGGAGGTTAAAGAACATCCTATTAAAGAATGAATGAGTCAACCAGGAAATTAAAGAAGAAGTTTAAAAATATATGGAAGCAAATGAAAACACGACAGTTCAAACCCTTTGGGATGCAGCAAATGTAGTCCTAAGAGGAAAATACATTGCAATCCAGGCCTATCTCAAGAAGCAAGAAAAATCCCAAACACAGAACCTGACTTCACACCTAAAGGAACTAGAAAGATAGCAACAAAGAAAGCCCAAAACCAGCAGAAGAGAAATAATAAAGATTAGAGCAGAAATAAACAATATAGAATTAAAAAAAAAAACAACCCAGTAGAACAGATCAATGAATCTAAGAGTTAGTTTTTTGGAAGAAAAACAAAATTGATAAACCCCTATCCAGACTTCTCATGAAGAAAAAAGAGAGGACCCAAATAGATAAAGTCACAAATGAAAGAGGAGAGCTCACAACCAACACAACAGAAATACAACAATTATTAATAGTATAAGAAATTGTATGTCAACAAACTGGACAATTGGAAGAGATGGACAAATTCTCAGACACCCACACACTACCAAATTCATAACTATTGGGGCCTCATCAAGATAAAAAGCTTCTACGCAGAGAAGGAGACAATCAGCAAAACTAAAAGGCAGCTGAGGGAATGGGAGAAGATATTTGCAAATGACATATCAGATAAAGGGTTAGTATCCCAAATCTGTAAAGAACTTATCAAACTCAACACCCAGAAAACAATCCACTGAAGGAATGGGCAAAAGACATGAATACACACTTTTCCAAAGAAGATATCCAGATGGTAACAGACCCATGAAAAAATACTCAACCTCACTCATCATCCGGGAAATACAAATCAAAACCACAATGAGATACCACCTCACACCTGTCAGAATAGCAAACATTAACAACTCAGGAAACAACAGATGTTGGTGAGGATATGGAGATAAGGGGAAACCTCTTGCAGTGTTGGTGAGAATGCAAACTGGTGCAGCCACTCTGGAAAACAGTGTGGAGATTCCTCAGAAAAGGAAAAATAGAATTACCCTATGACCCAGCAATAATACTACCAGGAATCTATCCAATGGATACAGGAGTGCTGATTTGTAGGGGCACATGTACCCCAGTGTTTATAACAGCCCTATCGACTGTAGCCAAAGTATGGAAAGGGCCCAAATGTCCATCGACTAATGAATGGATAAAGAAGATGTGGTATAGATATACAATGGAATACAATTTGGTGATGAAAAAGAATGAAATCTTGCCATTTGCAACAATGTTGATAAAACTGGAGGGTATTATGCTAAGTGAAATAAGTCAGAGAAAGACAGATATCATATGATTTCACTCATATATAGATTTTGAGAGGCTTAATAGAAGACTATAGGGGAAGGGACTGAAAAATAAGATACAAACAGAGAGGGAGGCAAACCATAAGGGAATCTTGAATACAGAGAGCAAACTGAGGGTTGATGGGGGTGGGAGATGGGGGTGGAGAAAATGGGTGATGGGCATTGAGAAAGGCACTTGTTAGGATGAGCACTGGGTGTTGTATGTAAGTGATGAATCACAGGAATCTACTCCTGAAGCCAAGACTATACTGTATGTTAGCTAACTACAATAAATTAAAAAAAAAAAAAAGTGTCCGACTCTTGATTTTGGCTCAGGGCATGATTTTGCAGTTCGTGAGATCAAGCCCCACATTGGGGCTGTCAGCACAGAGCCTGCTTGGGATTCTCTCTCTGCCTCACTCTCTGCCCCTCCCCCATGTGCACGTGTGAATTTCTCTTCTCTCTCAAAATAAATAAATAAACCTTAAAAAATTACCTCTCTACTGTTTTCTAAGCAGCTGAACTATTTTACATTTTCACTAATAGTGCACAATGGTTCCAATTTCTCCACATTCTTAGTAGTACTAGTTATTTTTTCTTTCTCTTTCTTTCTTTCTTTCCTTTCCTTTCCTTTTCTTTTATTACCTTTTCTTTTCTTCTTTTCTTTTCTTTTCTGATGTTTGCTATCCTAATGAGTGTGAGGTTTGATATCTCATTTGGTTTTGATTTGCATTTTCCTCATCATTAGTGACCTTGAGCATTTTTTTTGTATGCTTGTTGGCCATTTGTATATATCCTCTTTGGAGAAATGTCTGTTCAAGTCTCTTGCCCATTTTTAAATCGAACTGTTTGTTTATTTTGTTGTTGAGTTTTAGGGGTTCTTTATCTATTCTGGATATTAACTCTTTGTAAAATATATGGCTTGTGAATATTTTCTCCCATTCCATAGGCTGTCTTTTCACCCTGTTGATTGTTTCCTTGTCCATAGAAGAAACTCTTTGGATTATGAGAGTTTTCATTTCTTTGTATCCTAGACAGGGTTGAGTAGTGTCAGATTTTTTTTCATTCTTGTCCTTCACGCTTTATAAACTCTGGAAGTCTCAGAACTTGAGCAAAAATAGTTCTGGAACTCAGGAGTCTTTATTCCCAACCCAGGGCTCAGTAGTGGTTTAAATATTAACCATTTATGCCCTTGTATCTCTACTTTCTACAAAATTTTAAGATAATTAACATAGTTGTGGGCCTGGAATTTGGATTTGCCTTATAACCCCCCTCAACCTGTCTAGCAGTAGGGAAATGCATCCATCCTTACCTTTCATTTCAAAAGCCTCATGGAAAACATGACCACTTACCTTGCTGTGTTTTTCTAAGTGTACATGGGAAATATGGGCAGAGCATTGGGGATGGTATGATATGCCATCATTTGGAGGGTTGAGGTCCTTTTAAGACACAGCTAGAGATAAAATTCAAGGAATAGTTGAATTGAAAAAGTTGATCAGAATAGGTCTAGGTTATTGTTAATGCAATAAAAAAGAAAGGTAGTTTGGACAGAGATGTCGAACAGTTCAAATCTGGAAGGCTGTTGTGATTCTGCTGTTACAAAAATATGGGGCAGGCATTTACAGGTCAACGTAGTTAATTCCATGCAAATCACACATTACTTTATAGAACTCATTGTTCAAAGATAATATAGAAAGAAATCCTTCTTCATTTACCTTTGTCCCAGAAGACCTTCTATTGGCTGAAAGGTATTCACAGTGGTTTATAGGCATGAATTAGAGCATAGGTCTTCTCCCTGAGGAAGTAGGAATTAGGCCCTGCATTTATGAATAATGCAGAGTGATGCCAGGGAAAAGGGCAGTATGATGGGTGAGTCTCTCTCTGTCTAGATACATTCCACCAAGCTCTCCTTTACTTAACCCAGACCTGGGTTTGTTTACTTGCAAGCTAATTAACCTTAGTGTCCTCATCTGAAAATGAGGATAATAATAATTCTGACTTCGCAGGACTGTTGTGACCATTAAAAGAGATAATGCATTTGAAGTGCCTAGCATATAAGAAGCACTGGATAAATGCTAGCTCGTTTATACCCTTTCTGAATCCTTAAAAGGCTTTTGGTGGAGTGCCTCATAATTTAGTAGCTAATCGCGTACTGTCTTATATAGTTTGCCCTATTTCTTCGAAGTTAATCATATCTTTCCTATGCATCATAAATTTCATGAAGGAGACCGGCTCCCTTACATTGTACAGAACGTGTCCACAGGTATTCTTTTGCACATCTTTTGAACCTTGCACTTGCTCAGCTCACAGCTGAACATGGACAAGGCACTCTACAACATATATGAACTGATTGATGGCTCTTTGTCAGAAAGATGAATCCCTCCAGAAGTTACTTCAGTGATTGTGAATCATAAAGCTTCACTTTGAAGAAAGAGCAAAGTGTATTTAAACATCCTAAAAGAAAGCTTCTCAAGTTGAGAATTTTTAGTCTGTTAGATTAAATACAAAATGATTATTAATCCTTTTTCATGGGAGCACTCTGGTAAAGTTAAAAAGTTCCTGTGGCACACTGTCCCTTTTTGAAGAGGAAAACACAATACTGTAGCAGTACGTGAAGCCAATTGCTAAGCAACAGAACCAGGTCTGGACTGCCCAGGACTGAAAATTCTTCTTTGTTCAGGATGATGAAGAATTATTAAATGGAAAGTGCTTAATAGAATCTTACCTGCAACAGTAACACTCGTTATTTTTCAGAGCACTAATCAGCAGTTGATAACAAATTTTCACAGGAGACTCTTTGACAGTAGCTTACATTTTCTGTTCTCTGAGTGAAGGAGTTCAACAAGGTTTTGGACATTCATCTTTTGTGGAAGGTATGTTTCTGCGGCCTAGGTTTAATCCAGGACTATAAGAATCCATCTCAAGTAATGTCAATTCCAGTTAATCTTGATGCAAAAGTGTTTGTTGGCATAATTTAACAATGGTCTCCAGACAGCATCATGTTGGGAACTCGTTAGAAATGCAAATTCCCCCGCCCCATTCTGGGCCCTCTGAATCAGAAACCCTGGGGTTTCAGCACCCCATTTTCAGTAGCCCACCTGGTGATTCTAATGACCCTTAAAGTTTGATACCAGGGACATCGAGAGTTAGGATTACTGTGTGAGACATGTCAAAGTAGATAGCAAAGGGCTAAGTTCAGTTTCGTACTAGTGGATCATCTGGAATAACTGTGGAACTGTTGAACCATGTTGAACTGGGGAAGAAATTAATTCAGGAAATAACCATAGAGGGTGAAAAGCGTGTGTAATGAAAGAGATTTTTCAAGGCAGACCACACTTATGCCCTGCTGTAATTGGAGCCGTTTGTAAACACCTTTCACCAGGTACATCTACAGGCAGTCAGTTACCGAAGAGATCATTTACTGAGAATATATAGCAATTTCTTTGTTTTCTCTCCCCAGAGACATTAAGGTGAAACGATGTCTATTGCTCATAACAATGGAGATTGGCAACCTGAAAGGTTTTAAATGAAACAAAATAGAAGTCTAGAAAAAAAAAATATGTGCACATCAATATCATGAAACTCGGCATCATTTTGAAAGTTTGAAATAATGGGTACTAACTCAGGCAGAATGACTGAAAAGGTCATTGCTCAGCTACATATGGAGAATTAAATTTGGTAAATGGTGTAATTTCATTCCATCAGCTACTAGCTCTGCGACAAGTCACTTCACCTCTCCTGTGCCTCCTGCACTACTTTTGTAACATAAGGGGCCATTTCTCAATTCCTTTCCGTGTCCAGAATTCTGTGAATGGATGATACTGCACATTCTGTGAAAGATCTCATTTCTTTTCAGAGAGATATCGTATGTACTAGCTCACTTGACTTTTATGAGAACACAATCCTTCTGTACTGGAGACCTGAATCTTAGAGAGCATGTAATAATCATTGTATAGGGTTCAGCAGAAGGTTCACACATTTAATAATCAACTGACTCTGGACATGCTGTTTTGGGTAATGTCTTGCTGAGCTTGCAGGATGTGCATCATAAGAAGCATATTTTTGTGTGGCCATGCCTTGATTTCTATGTGTTCTCAAAGTGAACCACAACATTCCAGGAAAGATCCGTGAGCTCTAAATTGAGGCTAAGCTGCCATGACCATACTCTCTGGGGTGCATATTTCCAGAGACCTTGACTGGTTGTGAAGGGAATAGGGTATCAGGGGGGCAGTAATTAGGATTTAGGATTTTGGGATAAGACTGACTTATATTTGAATCCTAGCTTTGCCACTTAGCTAGTGGTACCTACTTCCTAAGGCTGTACAAGGATTGAAAAAAGTTAAACGACATGATATGTGTAAAGAATGCCCACAGTTCCTGGAAGGAAGTAAGTGTTCAATAATTATTAGCTTAAAAAATTAAGGTTAGAATTGTTGAGGGCAATTGGATCATCCAAAGCGGGTCTCAGTGAATATGTTATTTTACATACAAACCTGTGTTGTTTTGCATTCTGCTTATCCTCCATATACAGTTGTGTCTTAGGTTTACTGACTAATTGACTATTTATTTATTTATTTATTTAGTGTGAGAGAGAGAGAGAGCAGGGGAGGGGCAGAGGGGGAGGAGGAGGAGGAGGAGAGAGAGAGAGAGAGAGACAGAGAGTCCCAAGCAGGTTTTGCACCGTCAGCACAGAGCCTGACGTGGGACTTGATCTCATGAACCATGAGATTATGACCTGAGCTGAAATCAACAGTCAGACGCTTAATCAACTGAGCCACCCAGATGCCCTGATTCATTGACTTCTTAATTCAAGAACCATTTAGGGGTGCCTGGCTGGCTCAGTTGGTAAAGCATGTGACTCTTGATCTTAGGGCTTGTGAGTTTGAGCCCCACATTGGGTGTGGAGCCTACTTAAAAGAAAAAGAAAAAGAGGGGCCCCTGGGTGGTTCAGTCAGTTGACTTGACTTCTTGACTTTGGCTCAGGTCAGGATCTTGTGGTTCTTGGGGTTCATGAGTTCAAGCCCCACATTGGGCTCTGCGCTGACAGCACGGAGCCTGCTTGGTATTCTGTCTCCCTCTCTCTCTCTGCTCCTCCCACACTTTCTCTCTCTCTGTCTCTCTCTCAAAATGAATAGAAATAAACTTGAAACTTTTTTAAAAATACGATAAAAAAAGGAAGAAAATGAACTATTTATTGAGCACCTATTATGTGTCAGACTTTCTTGTAGACATTGGAAACACAGCAGCAAACAAGCTAGCAAAGGTCCTTGCTCTTATGGACCCACATGTTAATGGGGAGAGACAGAAAGAAAGAAACAAATAACTAAGAATAAACAAGCAACAAACAAGAAAATTAACTGATAGTGATAAATGCTGAGAAAAAAATGAAACAGGGTGATGTGATAGAGTCTGGGGAGCAGTTTTAGATCAGGTGTTCAGGGAAGGCCTCTTTGAAGAGGTGACATTTAAAATGTCATGTGAATGACAAGATGGAGCAAAGTTCTAAAGTCTGAGAAAGATAAGATAGCGGTAGTGGTGAGGGTGGAGAGAGACATGACCAAGTTAGGAGATGTGACAATAGAATCAACAGGATTTATTGATGGGTTGGATGGAAGGTGTGAGGGCAAGAGAGGAATCAGAGATGACTCATGGTCTCTGGCCTGATGAGTTAGTGGTACATCTATAGAAGCGAGCAGGTTGGGGAGGAATAGGCTGGGGTAAGAAGAATCAGAAGTCTGGATTTGGAAAGATTGAGTTGCCTGTTGGACTCTGAGTGGAGTTTTCGAGTGGACAACTGGGTACATGAGACCAGAATTAAACGTTTGGGAGTTCTTTTTTTTTTTTTTTTCGCCTTTAGATAATACTTAATGGACTGAGCTGGATGAGAGTACTTAGGGAAATAAGTACAGTCAGAAAAGAGAAGAGGTTGTAGGAGTATTCTTAAAATCTCAGGTACTTATGACTCATAACAAAACTTCAGAGTAATAACACTCTTGTAGAATTAAAATGAATTGAAAGGAATTTTTGACTTTCTTACATTCTTTGATATATTTTGGGGGCCAAAAAGAAGTCTGGTTTTAATACACCTGTCTTATATTTGCATTCATTTGACCCATGTTTTTGAGTGCCTACTGCCAGGTGCCTTGTTAGGGACTATGTACAAAATGAGATCAAAAGAAACCAATCATGTTATTGGTGAAACATATTTGCTGAACACATGCTGTGTGCATTGTACTAGATGATTTGAGTATAGACCACAAAAATGAAAAATCAATTCTCTGTTCCCAAGAGAAGACAGTCTACCACGGCCGCTCAAGAGGAGAACAAACCCCTCAAAAGTCGCAAGGAAAGTGTGTTTCTTTTTTCTTCTACATATGGATGGCCTTTGGTCATTGGCCATTAGGAGGTCTATGTGGGCCAAATGAATTTGGTGAAGTAGGCCACAGTCTAAAACCCATTTTGGTTTCCATGCAACACCCAGTGTTCATCCCAACAGGTGCTCTTTGACAATAAATTTCATATTAGAAATACATAAATAAATAAGTCAATAAATAAATAATAAAATAAACAAAACCCATTTTGTTTTTTCCCCTCCTTTCTACTTCTTGTCTGTGGGAAGGCTTCCATGAGTGGAAAGAAGCTTATTTCAGCCCATCTCATACTTGTGGTTGACTCGTGCTCCAAGCACCTCAGCATTCACATCCTTATTATCTGGGGACAAGAGACATAGAGAATCCATCAGCACTTTTAATGGCTGATTTCTTTTCCCCATTAAATCAAGCACAGTCTCTCTGAAGAACAGTTCTAATGCTTTCAATATTGATATCCACTGTTTGTTCAGAATTCTATACTTCCTCCATTGCTAGTGGATGGATTGGATCTGTGCCCACTTATCAGTGAAAATGGAAAGGAAAGGAAGCACCTCTTCTGGGCTAATGGTTGTATTTGCTTTATGAAGATGCAGCTGAATGTTTTGGTGGATTGTTGTCAGAAAGAACAGCCTAGCATCAATTATGTGGAAACAAAAATCATTATATTTAGTAGTCATTGTCTAATTTTTAAATGGACTTTATTAAATAAACCCAGATAAGAGCTTAGTTCATTCAAATACCTGGTACATTTTCTGATAAATCATCCTGGCAGACCCATTGTGATGATGAAGTTCTGCTTGGAAAGAAAGACTCAGTGAGTTCCATGTGAAGTTTTTTGTGGTCAGTGTGGTCAATTGGTAATGGAAATACTTACATTTTTGGGGGGAGATAGGGTCAAATAATTTTTTGGTGCCTTATGATGTCAGATTTTGTCATCTCAGCCAAATGCTTGGCCATACGCTTAAACAATTTCAAATTTGTGTTGTTGCTGTTCATTGAAAAACGTCTTAACCCTTGTCCCCTGATATCCATATAGTTTGCTTCTGTCACTTTCCTTGAACAAGAATAGAAGGTTAGTTACTAAGTTGTTCATCACAAACGTTAATTCCGTTAATTCCTTATGTCTGCTATTGGAAGTGTATGGATTTCTCCTCAAATAATGATACATGATCTGAGCCCAGTAGATATTCAGCAGAGAATTTAGCTATTAAATTTTACCATTCAGAAGACTTCGGTTTGATTGTTAGCTAGTACTTGAGAGTCTAAATGACACTCATTTACTACTTTTTTTTCAGTCACTGCATTTAGTCATATCACCAGAAAGTCATTCTGATATTGTATTAGTTTGTGTTTTAAGTTGGGTTAATACCGGGAAGGTACATTTGAAGAACATTTTGGTATCTTATACAAAATAACACAGAGAAATCATAGTATTAATTTATCTAGTGTTCCTTATATAAAGAATCACAGGAAAAATTCCTGCTTGAAACCAGCATCAGAGAAATGTTGGTCTTTTCAGATGACTCAGTGTATTTTCTGAGATGGGAACCATAGTACAAATGGTTTTCTCTTTCTATCATGAATGCCAGGAAACTAAGAACTTATTTTAGCATGTCCTAATATCTTTAGGTATCCTAATATCTTAAACTTTTAACTGGCTTCTTATCCATCTTTCAAATGTGTGTAGTACAGGTTTATAATAATTCCAAGTTTTTTGAAGAAAAATAGGAGGCATTCCCCTCCCCTGGCCCCCTGACTGGGTTTTCTTATCAAAACACTCTTCCTTCATTGAACTTGTAATATTTTGTAAATATTAATTATTATTTGCCCTTGTTTATGTTTGTCTCCTTCTCTAGACTCTAAGCTCCATAAGACAGAGACCATATCTCTCTTTCAGTATATTAGCCCTACCTGATCCTAGCACGTAGTAAATGCTCAATAAAAACTTGTGGTCAAATTATGAATGAATTGTAGTAATCCTAGTACTATCAATCACTTAGACTATCAAGTCTTAACATACTTCGAACATCTAGAAATGTTGTTGGGATATTACATAAGTACATGATAATTTGCATGATAATGTATTCAGCTCTTTTAAAAGGTTTACAATTTAGATTTTTATAAACTGTCCCAGAATTTTTACAATAAGCAATAATTAACCTAAGATCAAAACAAAATATTAGAGAATTTAAGGAATCATTAGAATCCATAACTAAGTAAAAGAGGTATCTATTAGTACACACGATTCATGTAATATTATGTACAGCATTTTACGAAGAGTTATACAGAAAAGGGGACAGCATGGTTGCAGATTCCAAGTATAGTTTTAAGATTTACAGTTAGAGAGATAGATGCTTATATTTCCTTTGACAAATTCTGTTTTTAAGTCTTTTTTGGGGGGATGGGAGGGTATGGGGAAGAGTAGGTACATGAGATTCCTGTTGCGTGTTCAGAAAATTGCAAACATGAAATGAGAAATAAGAATTCAGGTTCAGAAGTCTTCATACTTACCTGATGATGGGCAAACCTTTCACCATCTTCCTTTTCTACTTCTTTCCTCTTCTCTTCTGTACCTTTGTTCTTCTCTTTCTTCAGTTGTCCTATTTCCTTAGTCTTCTCTGATCTGTGACAGTTTCATGACTGTGACACTCTGACTAGTGATTGTCAGATGTTTTGTGGAAGGTCTCTCGGTTTGGGTTTGCCTGATGTTTCCTCATGAAAAGACTGAGATTTTGAACTTTGGGGAAGGACCGCAGAGGTGGTATGTCCTTCTTGTCACATCATGTTGGGACACGTGATGTCAATATGATTGGTTTCTTGTGGGGTTTAACCTTGATCATTGGGTTCAGGTGGTGCCTGCCAGGTTTCTCTGCTATGAAGTTTTTTTTTTTTTTCTATATTGGTTAGAAGTGCTGTTGTACCCAGATTTCCTGAGATATAATTGACAAATAAAAATTGTTTACATTTATGGAGCACATGTGATAGTTTGATATATGTATACGTTGTAGTTGTTTACCACAATCAAGCTTATCGATACATCCATCATGTCACATAGTTATTTTTTTTTAATGTATGGTGAAAACATTTAAGATCTACTCTGATAGCAAATTTCAAGTATGCAATGTAGTACTAATGATAGCTACCATACTCTACGTTAGATCCCCAGAACTTACTCATCCTTCATTATTCAAACTTTGTAGCATTTGACCAACATCTCCTCATTTTCCCCTCTCCCAACCCCTGGCAACCACCATCATACTCTCTGTACGTATGAGTTTGACTTTTTCAGATTTTGCATGTAAGTGAGATCATGCAGCATTTGTCTATGTCTGGCTTATTTAGCTTAGCATAATATCCTCCATGTTCATCATGTTGTAGTATACGACAAGATTTCCTTCTCTCTCTCTTTCTTTCTGTTAAGGATATTTTTTAGATCAGTTTAAGATTCACAGCAGAACTGAGGGAAAGGTATAGAGATTTGCCATATACCCTGTACCCCATGCATATAGAGACTTCACCATTATCAACATCTTCTTGCAGACTGGTATATTTGTAACAAGTGATGACCCTACGTTGACACATCACCATCACCCAAAGTTTATAATTTACCTTTGGGCTCACTGTTTATTTTTTTTTAATGTTTTTTTTTGAGAGAGAGAGAGACAGAGACACACAGAGAGAGACAGAGAGAGAAGGAGATACAGAATCCAAAGCAGGCTCCAGGCTCTGAGCAGTCAGCACAGAGCCCAATGTGGGACTTGAACCCACAAACTATGAGATAATGACCTAGGCTGAAGTCAGATGCTTAACTGACTGAGCCACCCAGGTGCCCCCACTCTTGGTGTTGTACATTCTATGGGTTTGGACAAATGTATAATGACATGGATCCATCATTATGGCATTGCATAGAGTATTTTTGCTGCCCTAAAAATCCTCTGTGATTGCCCTATTCATATTCCCCTCTCAATCTCCTGGCAACCACTGATCTTTTTACTGTCTCCATAGTGTTGTCTTTCCTAGAATGTCATAGAGTTGGGACGTACAGTAGGTAGCCATTTCTGATTGGCTTCTTTCACTTAGTGATATGCATTTAAGGTTCCCCCATGTCTTTTCGTACTTGATAGCTCATTTCTTTTTTTAGGGATGAATCATATTCCACTGTCCAGAAGTATGATGGTATAATCAGCCATTTACCTGCTGAAGGACATCTTGGTTGCCTCCAAATCTGGCAATTATGAATAAAGTTCCTATAAACATTTGTGTCAGGTTTTTGTGGGAACATGTTTTCAACTCCTCTCAGTAAACACCAGGGAGGACAATTGCTGGACCATATGATAAGAGTATATCTGGTTTTGTAAAAAACAGCCAAACTGTCTCCCAAAGTAGCTCTACCATTGGGCATTCCCACTAGCCATGGATGAGAGTTCCTGTTGCTCAACATCTTCAGCATTCGGTATTGTCACTGTTCTGGATTTTGGCCATTCTAACAGGTGTGATTTTCTTCTGCTTTAAGGCCAAATATGTGCATATTTAGAATTATATGTACACACACATACACATAATCTCACATTTTCCGTATCCAGTCATCTGCCAATGGACACTTAAGTTGATTCCGTGATGTGGTTATCGTGTATGATGCTGCAATGAACATGGATCTATACTCAGAAGTAGGATTGCTGGATCATATGATAGTTCTACTTTTGATTTTTTTAAGGAATCTCCATACTGTTTTCCATCTTGATGTACTAACAGACTTTTTTTTTTTAAATCAAGAGTTTAAGAGTTATTTTATTTAGTTTCTAAGCTTATGGGATCGATGGAAGCTATCTTGTTAAAATTTCTAATTTTATTGTAAAATGGTAGAGTACATAGTTAGTAAGCTATTGATTTTTTTTGGAATTTATTAAAGTTTCTTTGTGACTTAATTCGTGATCTATTTTTGTGACTGTTACAAGTGTGCTTGAAGAGAATCTATTTTTCTCCATGACTTGATTTCCACATCCATTAAACAGTAAGAAGCAAAAGTGTTCAACTCCTTTGATTTTTGTTTTGAAAGTTGCAGAACCAAAGACCAAATTGAAAGACAGAAAAATAACACATTTGTTCTTTTTGACTCTTTGTTTTGCAAACTAACAATGGGTTTGACACAAGTAAACATGGTAGGAGAAAGAGAAAAAAGAAAATATCTGTCCTTCCTGAAAATAGATTTGTTACCACTGAGTAACAGGTGCTTAATCCTCTGTGGGGGCACATTTCCAGCCTACGGAGAAGGAATAGACAGAGTGGAGGAGGAATCATCTGTGATAGAGATTCTGGTCTGTTTGATTTTTTCGGGTCTGCTGGTCTCAGATATTTATATGAGTGAAACTGAATCTTTGGTGTGCTGCTCAGAAGTATCACTGTATGCTGATGTGGGGTGGTGACCCGTCAATAGGCCAACTGATGGCAGTTGGCTAGTAATCAGAAAGCCAGCCTAGTTGCTTAGGGGGCAGCATGAATGCTCATCTAAATTTGCCATAGGAAGAGGAATTTAATGGTCAAGGGCTTCACCTTCGGGATTTAAGTCAAATTCTTAATAGCCAACCTCTTACATTGTTCACCATTTGGACTCCACACCCCTCAGCTCCTGCACTAACTCATCTCATGCTGTCTCTTACTCTCTTTTCTTCTCTTCTGTGAACTCTTCATGGAACTCACTATTGGCTCCCCACCTCCCCTGGACATCATCATCACTGTCTCCTTCTAGATCCCAGAAGATCTCAAGTCTTTCCAAGTAGAACAAGTCATTAGGAAGTGTTTTAAAGTAGGTAGTTTTATGTGGGTGTGCTTTGTGCCATGTGTTTCAACTTTAGTACATGTTTGAAAATGATCAAAGTTTATAGTTGGAAAAACTACACCCAAAAGTCTGTAACCTCAGCTATTGCTAGTATCACGAGAGGTCTGCACTTTATCTGGCTGAAAGCAGAGGATGTTTCTAATACTTGTCCACATACAAAAGATAAATCTTGCCCAAGAAAGGGGAAAAAAAGGAAAAAAAGAGGAAGAGAGTGAAGAGAGTACTAGGAACTCAGGACTATCAAGAGTAGGAGGTGGCACCAGAATGATCCGCCAATGTTTTGGCTGTCATTAGAATAACAGACTCTTCACCACGCATACTGTGTACTGAAAGGGCATGAAGTTGGAAGGACCTGGTTAGAATTCAGGTTTTTTTACATATAGCTGTGAAATTTTGGCGAGGACATTTGGGCATTTTGATTCTACAGTATTCACATATGTAAAATGCTAGTAATAATACTTGTCACCTATGTAAAAAAATTGTCACTGCTGGTATAATAAAATGGTATATTAGTATAATAACACTTTAAACTGGTTACAAAAATTAGAAGGTTTTGAGGAGGGAGGTTTAGAATTGCTTTCCGCTGACTTGCTTACAAAGATATTTTCATCTTTCACTAGAGGTGTTGGTTGAGAAAACCTTTATAGAAATAGTGATATTTGAGGTTTTTTTTCCTGTTACTATCAACGAATTTTTAGCAGGCATATGACTTTCTGCATATATCACCCAACTGATTTAAAAGTGAATCAATGAATGTATTTATTGATTGCCTCATTTCATAAAAGAATTCAGGAAGGACCCTGATATTGATATTCTGCCATCTTTCTATATTTGGATCATGCATTTGTCTTGCCTTCCAAATGAAAAATGTGGTGAACTCAGAAGATCACCCCCCAGTATCAGCTGCTGTCTTTTTAGAATGTCTTTGCGTTTCAGAAGTTGGAAAACTCCAAACTTCATGCCCCAGACACCTTTGCTGCTAATGTTCTGCATGCAAAGTAGGTTTTACCAATTGCATGCATCAGAGTAAGATTTGCAGGTGCTGTTTTGATGCTGTTGGCAATTACGGCTGTGGAGACCTTGGTTTTTCTGCAGGAGTGTTTCAATGTCCAGTTACTTGCTCTGTCAGTGCTGAGAAGAGGTGGGGACTGTGGAGTGGGGCTTCCTGACGACACCTTCCAAATTGTGGCCATGAGTCAGTTAGGCAATGTTGTTGAGGGAGTCATTTTTGGACGGCCAGGACTTTTCCAGCCTTTCTTGTGAATGTCCCCAATTTTCTGTGGCAAATTCCTTACTGTCTAGAGTAGCAGATTGCTACAACTGAATCATGACTGACTGACTTGTAATCTCTTTGTGGGCAGGAACTCTGATCTAAAATGATATAAACAATCCTACATTTTTAGAGGAGGGAAAAAGATGACAATTAAGTGAAAGTTTTAACAAGATAGTAATACGTGCTACAGATAAAAACAAAGTTGGCATGGAGATGGGGAGTGCAGGAGATGAATGTTGCCATTTTAAATGTTTGTTTATTTTGAGAGAAAAGAATGTGAGCCCGGTAGGGGCAGAGAGAGAGGAAGAGAGAATTCCAAGCAGGCTTTGTGCTGTTAATGCAGGCACCGATGAGGGGCTGGATCCTACCAACCCTGAGATCTTGACCTGAGCTCAAATCAACAGTCTGCTGCCTAACCACTAAACCACCGGCCCCAATGTTGCAGTTTAAAATAGAATGGTCATGGAAGCCTTCTCTGACAAGGTACGCGAATTGTGTACAAGGCCCTGGTGGAGTTCTAGGACTAAAATGCAATTATCCAATTACTCCTTTCCTTAGATAACCCGCTTAATGATGCTACTGTTTTTCCATCTCAAGAGGCTATGTTGTTTACCCACAGTAAACATGGCGAAAAAGGCTTCAATCTGACGCTTGGGTCCCCCAATAAAAATGCTCACAGCGCTTCCTGTGTTTGCCCTCAACAAAGATGGCGATACCACTTCCTGTTCAGGGCTTTCGCCTGCAACAAAGATGGTGCTTATGGTACAGGTTCCCTAACAGTCTGGATTCTGGTTGCGGTTTTTTTTTTTTTTTTTTTTCCTTTCAATATACGTGTTTGCAGACGTAAGTAACAGGAAACCAGAAACCCGTATCCATTTTTTTCTCGAAGGCCCCGCACTGTGGTGTCTGCGGCCTGGGCACTGCTTGGCTCCCCCGCCCACGTAACTTGTTGGCGGCGTTTCCGAGCCCGACCGGGTTGGGGTGGCGGTGGGGGGTGCCGGGGCCGCTCCCGCTTCTGTTCGCTGTGAAGTTCATTCCCAGCACCCTCGTTTTAGCTTGTCAAGTTGCCCCGAGAATCTCTCATAGTTCTTCACGTTCGTAATACAACAGGATTTCAGCTGGCGAGGCAGGGAATAAAAGTTCCAAATAGGCTCTGGCAGCCAAAAGTGCACACCCTCCCCCTCACCTGCCACCTCTCAGACTTCACCGAGAGCTACTCGACGGGGTGGGGTCGGGTCACCGGCCGGTGGTACTTTCTGTGGGTGCCTGGAAGCCCCATGTGCCGCGTCCTCCCCTCCCCCATCCCCGCCGCTTCTTTACATCCACGGCTTCCGCACCGGCGCCCTGGAGTTCACGGGCAGTGCCTTTATTTATTTTTTTTTAATTTTTTTTCTTCATGTTTTTATTTATTTTTGGGACAGAGAGACAGAGCATGAACGGGGGAGGGGCAGAGAGAGAGAGGGAGACACAGAATCGGAAACAGTCTCCAGGCTCTGAGCCATCAGCCCAGAGCCTGACGCGGGGCTCGAACTCACGGACCGTGAGATCGTGACCTGGCTGAAGTCGGACGCTTAACCGACTGCGCCACCCAGGCGCCCCTCGGGCAGTGCCTTTAAATCGTGCATGGCTACTGACCAGGAGTGGCGTGTGGACATTTTTTTCTTGTAGAGAAAAAGAAGATCCCCATTAAATGTCCCATGCGTGTGTGGTCCTGGCAGTGTAATCATAGGGAGTCGGAATTCTTAGAGGGAAGGGGTGGAGTCTGTGACCATATGTAAGGTTTATCATAGACTGGGCATACACAATATTTTTCTTGAAGGTGATGGTGTATAGGGCTTTTTTTTTTTTTTTTTTTTTTTAGGGGAAAAGAACCTTAGACTCACTGGTACCTACTGGGCTCTGGTGCTCACTCCCATTGTGGTACAAGTTCAGCAAATGCCCATGGTCAGAAGGGCACCTTGCATGCGTATTGGCAGTTAACTCTGGTATTGGATATCTCTGATGAAGGCAATGTTAAAATAAAGCCACTGTTTCTTTTTAAGTATGTTAAAATGAAATGCTGCTCTGTAATTCTCCGATCAATGTTGCTTTTTTTTTTTTTTTTTTTTTTAAGCAGGGTCTCTGACCCACGTTTTTCCAAATCTCTTTATCAAGCAAGGAATCGAGCTAGGACCCCACTGTGAGGAAAGTAGAAACAGAAAAGATGATTCATGTTCAGGGTTGTTCGTTATGTTCGGAAACGTTCAAGATTAATTTGCCTTGACTTAGCAGCCAGGGACTATACACCGTGGTCTGACACTCGGCTAAGATTCAAAGAGGTGCCTGACCTTAAGGAGTTTGCCTTGCATGCAGGACACTGTCTTTAGGGGTTGGTCAGCGGTCCTGTAATCTGAGCTGTTATTCTGTCTTTTCTCAGGGAGAGATGGAGGCTAGAGACAAGCAGGTGCTTCGCTCCCTTCGCCTGGAGCTGGGTGCCGAGGTACTGGTGGAGGGACTGGTTCTTCAATATCTTTACCAGGAAGGAGTCTTGACGGAAAACCACGTTCAGGAAATCAAAGCTCAAGCCACAGGCCTCCGGAAAACAATGCTGCTGCTGGATATCCTACCTTCCAGAGGTCCTAAAGCATTTGATGCATTCCTAGAGTCCCTGCAGGAATTTCCCTGGGTTAGGGAGAAACTGGAGAAGGCAAGGGAAGAAGCCATAACTGAGCTGCCTGCAGGTAGGCCTCAAAAAGATCATTTGATTTCAGTTGCAAAATTGTTGAAACTGCCCTTTGGATGTGAAGTTGGGGTTTTAGGCTGGGAGTGGGTAAGGAGTTTGGACTGAAAGCACATGGTATTGGAGGCACAGGATGAGGAAGTGGAATTAGGAAGTGCAGGGAAGGAAGGAAGAATGAACCATGATTGCGAGGGTGGGAAGGGAGGTCAGAGAATACATTTAGAAATGCTTCCAGGGAAGCTTGGCAAGTCACTTGGGAGGCATGTTCTCATCTGAGAGCCAGGTCATATCTCAGCCCTTGGCATTGGGAGCCATTTGGAAAGTGCAGATGGGAAAGGCAGGCATTAGGCCCACTGATAACTGATTCGTGGGGTGCCAGAGCTGCTGGCTGGAAAAGGTCAGCTTCGGGAAGGAGGAGACAGCCTCTAGGAAGGCACGCCTTGCACCTGTTCCCTAAGCTGTCCTACATGGCCAAAGGGGATTATTTGGAAAGCTGGTTAAGTAAGTTTTTAAAGGTTACGATTTAAAGTCGTTCTTTTTTGTTTGGCTTTGTTCAGACACCCGGAGTATTTAATGTTAGAGGGTCAGTAGTTTGGAGAGGGTCTCATTTCGATTTTAAGGTAAGTTGGAAGCTATGGAGAAGAGAAACAGTCCTGGTGCTATTAGCATGGCTTGTAGCAGGAAGATGTGCTATGAAACACTTTCCCTCTAACACTTCCATGACGTTTACTGTTTTACAAAGAAAGAGGAGCAGAGAATTGAACTGGCAAAAAAATAAAAATAAAAAATAAAAAATAAAAATAAAAATAAATCTATACATAAATAAAATAAAAACAAATCAATTAAAAAAGAAAGAAAATAAATAAAAAGTTTCAAGTTGACTCGCAAATTTCTAACAGGAAGTCAACCTTCTCTTTAGTTTTTAAAAGCAGTGATAGAACTCCTCTGAGACGGTAGTCCTCAGACTTTGTTGTTGCAGTTTTAAACATACCAACCTAACTGGTTAAAAAACAAATAAGGAATAAAAGACCTATCTTATTATTTTTGCCCCATGGACCTCATATTTTATTTTTGTTTTTTTTTGTTCATGGACCTCATATTTTGAATGATTTTTCAGACCACACATACTAAGTAATCATGATTAACTCTTCTATTTTTATTAATGGCATATGTCTGAATATCTGCTCTGCATGAGATAACCGCTTAATGTAAGAGGGCTTGGTTAAATCCTAGTGGAAACAGCAAACATATTTTCATTTTCTAGCATGACCAAATTATAGGTAAATGTATGTTTTAGGCATTCTGAAATACTGAAAATAGCTGTCCTTTGAGGACCACAGGAATTCTCAAATTCGACTCTCCTTACAAAATTAAATACTCCAGGTATGTGAACAAATTGAAGCTGAAGTGTCTAAGACGTATCTACCACTTTACTGAAAACAGAATAAATAACATAGAACTGGGGACACGTGAAGAAAAATAGGGTATCCGGTGTCTTTTCCTGGTATTTGACTTTGAGATTCCTCTTTGCACTAAACAGTTGGAAACAACAAAACAGGCAAACTGAGAGCCGGTTGCTACCAAAATATTTCATTTAATTTTACAACCATTTGAGGTGATGTAAGTGATGTGAGGTGATGTAAATTGTCCTGTTGTATGTTGTTCATAGAGGTGTGACCCTATTTTCATTTCTTCAGATTTATTCAGAGAACAAGAAAAAAATTATGATTTATTTTTACCAAATGGTGAAAGTTACACAGAAGCCGAGAGCAAGATAGTTTTTTTTTTTAAAGTAAGCAGAATGAAACAGTTTAACGTGAGAAAAAATTGAATGTGTCTGTGTGAAAAATAATATCGATTTGTTAATTCTGTGGAAGTGTTCAAATGAACGATAGGTTGGCTACTGTAGACATTGAATACTCTTAACTGTCCTACTTTTTGTTGAGCAACATAGCTATTGAAAAATGTTTTGAAGGGAGAGCTTGATTTACATGTATTTCTCTATATCTTCTACAATGATAATCACATAAACTCACTTTTAAAATAACTTTTGTTAATTATTGAGTATTTTAAGCAAGATTATAAAATATAAGTAAGGTGTAGAGAAAAACGGCACAGAGAACACCTGCTTCCCCATCGCTCAGTTTTTTTAAAAAATATCACAAGGGCGCCCGGGTGGCTCAGTTAAGCGTCCGACTTTGGCTCAGGTCGTGATCTTGCGGTTAGTGAGTTCGAGCCTGTGCGTTGGGCTCTGTGCCGACAGCTTGGAGCCTGGAGCCTGTTTGGGATTCTGTGTTTCCCGCTCTCTCTGCCCCTCCGCCACTCACGCTGTCTCTCTCTCTCTCTCTCTCTCTCTCTCTCTCTCTCAAAAATAAATATTTAAAAAAAAAATCACCATTGCCTTTGAGGACCCTGGATGCTCCTCCTAGTCCTAGCTCAGCCCCAAAGCCCACTTACTGATAAATCCTAGATTTGGAATTTATCACTCCCTTCTTTACTTTGTAGTTTTCCCTCTCATAAAAATCACTTTTAATATCCACATGTATGGAAAGTCCACTATACCAAAAGTTTTAGCAAGATATATAAAGATACAAATTTAAAAAATATATAAAATGTGTGTGGGAGGGTAAACGATGGAAGAGATGATATATTTTAAAGGAGCTGTTAGTTAATAGCCTTCTCTTATTTGGGACCTTAAACTTTCAGTGTTTAATTAAGTTGATGGCAATATTTTAATTCTATAGTTAATTGGGACTTAATTAATTGAAAACCTACATACACACACACACACACACACATATATATGTATATATATATATATATATGTATATATATATTTATTTATTTATTTATTTATTTTAATCCTGGAAAGAGTATCAGAGTTGAGATGCCTTCAATTTCATGTTCCCACAAAAACACAGATGGACCCAGAGGTCTATTTCCCCCGGACCCTGTGCTTTTCCAGTGTTGTAAGAGAGTAGTTTCAATAAACTTTTAAGGAGTCCATTTCAATCTTGTAAAGGCATTTTTTGAATTTTGAGGGATTAAACTGTCGGACAATGTGGAGCTTATATATTCTGTGTAATACATTAACCTCGTCTGATCTTTTACTCACTTTGTTGTTAGTAATTGATTTGTGTAGGTTTGGTGGTCTCCTCTTAGGAGGCCTGAGAACAAATGGGCTGAAATACCTATTTCTCTTTGGCCAAGAGCCTGCAACTTCTCCAAGAAAGAACTGATTTCATTTGATTAAAAAACATTTTTGTTTTGGTCTTCTCCAGGAATCCTGGTTTTCCCTTTGCTTGTTTAATTTCTGTGTTTCGCTGTAAATTCTGAGCTGCCTCAGAAGGCCTTATTTGGTGATCGATCCTAGTTAGTTGGTTTTTATTTATATTCTGGGTGTAATTTTTTAGAGAAAAATCGAGTTGTATCTTAATCCCCTCTGGTCTCTTAAATCCCACCCTTATCAAATCCAGAAACATGAAGAAATACCTTAAAGCTTTGATTCCTTCAGTCTGCCTAGATGATAGGTTTTCCTATCTCTCTTAAAAAAAAAAAAAAGTCTAAGATGTTAATGGATAATTGATTTTGTGTTTTTCTCACCTTGTAAGGACTCTTAATATTTTAAAAAAGGATTTCTGGCAATAAAATTACTTAATTCAGCTTGGCACCGTGGAAGGGACACTTCATAGTGTGTCCCTTGCTAGCCAAGGTCACACAGTAGACAGTAGATCAGCTGGCAGTCCTCCCTGGGCTCCTGTCTGGTCTTTTAGGAGATGAGAACAGGGCTGAATCTGGATGTAGACAGCATGTGCCCGCCTGCCTGGCTTCCTACTGCTCATGGGCCCTGTCTGCTGACAAGCTGTCTCTAGTGCTTGAGCTAATCTGGATCTGGAAAGGAGGTTTATGGGCAGCCCCAGTCCCACCAGCTGGTAGGACTTAGCCTAAGTCACGGTGGGAGGGACTCCTGGGCCCCGGGACTCTCTGTTCTAAGGTGTTGGCCCTGTTTGTGGGACTAGGTCTCTGCTGTGATTCTCACTTAACAGTCGGCCTGGCAACTTTGCCTTTAACTCCAGTCTTCTGTTAGACTTGGGAGTGTTTTTCTCCCCCCTCGTCCGGAGGCTGGATTCCTGCTTTATGTCCTCTTAGCCACTGGCAAGGATGAAGGACAGCAGTCTTGGAACACAGCTCGGTGCCTCATATGTTAGCATCGGCTGCTTCAACTCTCTAGCCTCCTGAGGCTATTTGCTTCAGCTTTGCTTGAGTTTGAGCTGGTCCTCGCCACTGACCCTATGCCCTGACACCGTGGCCGCCCTCACGCCCTGCCCCGCAGGACGCAGGACGGGCCTGTTTCTCCTCTACCCACGGGCTCCAGGGCTCTGTCTGTCCCTTTTGGAATATGACCGTGCTGAGGCACATCGGCTACCCTCTCAAGATACACTCTGGCTCTCAGATGTATGCTTGGATGCGTCTGAAGTTACTGAGCGATAATGGCAAAAATCTCAGGGATTGTAGTAGGTTTGTTGGAACAATTTCTAGCCTGGGATTCTCCGGTCGTTACCATGAACGAGCCCTATTCTGCATATGTAAGTTCAGCGTTGATCTCAGTTTTTCCAGCTTGTGGTCTATCCAGGCACTTGTGTGGCTGAGTAGAGTTCACTTTATGGCATCCTGTGTGCTCGAGAGGGAGTGGTGGGTCAGCATCCACGGTAAGACCCTTTGCTGTGGTGAGGGCGGAGTCTACAGAGAGCCCCATCGTGACCATCGTGTCCTTCCTGAGGGCCAACTAGATGCCAGGCGCTAGGAAATAAAGTCACGTGAAGGACCTCCACATCAACTGAGGGGATTCACTGTTCATTCAACAAATATTGAGCGTTGACATTAGGTGCTAGGATATTATGGGAAACAAAGCCCGTGTGCTTCTGGAGCTCACTGTATTCTGTATTCTGACGCGGATAGGCAACAAGCAGATGAGGGGATGCTGTATGTGTGTGTGTGTGTGTGTGTGTGTGTGTGTGTGTGTGTGGTGGTGAGGGAGGGCTTTGCAGACCGCGCGGGGTGGTCAGAGACAGTCTCTCCGCTGTGATGACACAGAGCAGAGACCTGAATTCTGCAACAGAGTGGGTACCGAGAGGAAGAACGTTTCAGATAAAGGGGACCACAAAGGCGCAGGAGCTCCAGTGGGAGCCCTCAGTGACAGTGTGGCTAGAGCCCAGGCCTGTCTGGGATAATAACCTCCCTCACGGAGAGATGAGTCAGGCTGCGTGTCAGCAAAGGCCCAGTCTTGGTCATTTGTTGTTGTGCTTCCCCAAATGTGAGATGAGTGCACAGCCATGATGTTGGGTAGCTCTTAAAATGATTTTAGGTGATGTGCAGATATGGGAGTGAATCTCATGGCGAGAGAGTCATTTCCTTTTTCTTTCTGTTTCAATCCTGAGGATATCCAAATGAAAGCCTCCCTTTGCTGTAATATATCTCTTGACACTTGCCAGTTTTTCTTTTTAACAAAGAGAAAGAGGTCCTTATGCCTAAAGCCTTCTGTGGACAACAGTATTTAGCTAGATTTGAGTTGTGTTGCCTTTTTTCCCTTATATTAATCTCATGGTCTCCTTCCATTTATGGCAAGTAAAACTGTTTTCTATCTATGAACTTACTTTTATTTTTTTTTTACATTTTATTTATTTATTTTTTTTGAGAGAGAGACAGAGCACAGGTGGGGGAGAGGGAGAGGGAGAGGGAGACACAGAATCCGAAGCAGGCTCCAGGCTCTGAGCTGTCAGCACAGAGCCCGAGGCGGGGCCCGAACTCACAAACCGTGAGATCATGATCTGACCTGAAGTCGGAGGCTTAACTGACTGGGCCACCCTGGTGCCCCCTTACTTTTATTTTTTTTAATGTTTATTTATTTATTTTGAGACGAGAGCGAGTGAAAGGAGGAGGGGCAGAGAGAGAGGGAGAGAGAGAACCCCAAGCAGGCTGTGCACTGTCAGTGCAGAGCCCAACGTGGGGCTTGAACCCACAAACCGTGAGATCATGACCTGAGCCGAAATCAAGAGTTGGACGTTTAACTGACGAAGCCACCCAGGTGTCCCGTGAAGTTACTTTAAAAAATATATAGCTTTTATTTAGGTAAAAATGAGTCACTTGAAGAAAAATACTATGAAATAATGGTTTGAAGATGTGGCAAAAGATTGTAAAGATTCTTCCCACACATTTTCTTATTTAAAAAGACAGGAGTTTGGGGCAGAAACCATCCCCTGGTCGTGTAGTTGGGGAAGGAAGGCTCCAGCTATAGTTCATAGAGAAGATGGTACCATATTCAAGGCACTTTATTGTTTTTCTCATTCAGATTATGCAGAATGGCTGGGAATTGGTTAAATTTATTAGTAGAATTGCCAGAATGACTTTATGTTGATTTTTCTAAGTTCTAAACATGTTCATTTGCTAGTGTACCAGAGTCAGCAAGATGGAGACATATTCTGGTATTCCAGAATTTTAGGCTGGGAGGGACTCCTAGATCATCTAATTTTTCTCTGAGAAAGCTGAGGCCTAGGGAGATTAAGTCAGCTTGCCCATGATTACATAGCTAGTTAATGTAATTTATTGTCGAACTAGAATCCAGGCCTCCCGACTCTTGATTTAGGATTTTTTTTGCTATTCTTGGCTCCCCACTGGGTTTCAAGTGGAATTGTATTATACTGTTGTGTTAATAATTGAAATAAGCTTTTAAAAAATTACAGTAATGCTTTTTGTTTTAAGAGGGAAAATTTCAAGGGCTTTTAGAGGTGTACTGGGATAAGATTTTGCTAAAATATTTTATTTTTATTAATGCTAATTTTAATCATTTAAAAGGAAATTTTGATAGTTTAGTACTGCATTTTATCAGAAGATTTCTCCCCCTGCTTCTGCAAGGCTGACATAAAGGGAGAGTGGAAGACTTTTATCGAGTATTTATGGGACTGATGAAATAATGCATCTGTTGGCAGCTAATTGTAGCTCTTTCTAGGAATAGCAAACCATGTGACAGGCCTCTCCCCAGCAGGATGCTTCCATTTCACTTTAAAAAATGGATTTTATGTTCTTTTCTCTTAGAAATTCTCACCGTGACTTTTTTCTCCCTCCTGCGGATGTATGGGCCACTCGGCTACATCAATCACCCTATTGACCATCGTGGTTGATTTAGCTTGTTGTTTCTCGGCCCTGGCTTTAAAACATTACTGATCCCTAGACTGTGACGCAAGCCAATTCGTGCCAAAATCTGTGGAGGTGTGATCTGGGCAGTGGTAGTAAGACACACACACACACACACACACGCACGCACACGCATTTGCACACCCATACATGTGTATACAAGCAAGCACAGGGACATGCGCAAATGCCTCAGTGAGGTCATTGTAGAATGCAGCCAGGGTTGAGAACCTTGAAATCAGACCAGCTGATTAGGCGCGTGGCTCCTTTGCCACTTGTTGTTCCCCAAGTATGAACTTCCCAAAGTTGTGTACTTGCTTGAAGAGTTGTTCTTGTTTTCTGGTGAGGTGAGGTGGAAAGGTGGTAGGAATGGAGATGTAGAAGGATACGTAGTTTTGTTTTGATTAAAAACAAGTGTTTTTAATTCTTTAAATTTCTTGAACTGTGTTGCTCAAGAATGTTCCAGAACCTTAGACCCTACACAGGTGTGACTCTGCTGCCAACATATAAATCCATTAGAAGAACCCTGGGGGGATATACAGGCTTGATGTACTGGGAATGGCTTAGCCAGTGAAATAACTACCATAATATTTATTGGCAGCTTTACTTTGTGCCAGGAACTGGTCCAGGTCCTTTGCATTTATTAATTCATTTAATTCTGGCAATAACGTGGTGAGACAGGTGGTGGTATTATTACTGTTATTGCATGGAGATGTTTAGTCATGTGCTCAGGGTCATACAACCCAGTAGGGCCAAATTTGGAATCCAGGCACTTTAAAGCCTGCTAATTCATGGCCTATAAAAACACATTTTCAAGGTACGCTTTTCTCTCCCCCCTAATTCTGACAACGGTGGCTGCTCTAGAGCCCATCATTTGCCAGCCCCCAGTGTTCTTCCCTCCCCTACTCCAGTCCCTCCCAGGCGAGCAGCCCGAGGGACTTCTCTGTCTTTCTCTTTACTGCCTATTGTCAGAAGACTAAATTCTGGCTGGTATGTCTCTCTCCCCCGTCTCTTATTTTATTCTTTTTTGGGGGGTGAGGTCTAATGTGAGGCCACATGGGGTCAAGGAACAGAGCCCCTGGGTTGCTCCTGTCCCAGCTTGCTACCTTGAGAGTAAAAAAAGACTAAATCTTCTTGGCTGTGATTAGGAGACGGTGTATTGGCTCTCCTGATACTGGGATCAGGTTCCACTTTTGCAGCTCTTAAATCTTGCTATCGAAAGGCGAAAGCCATCAGTTCTAATAACCAGCTTTTCCGATGGCACAACCTCAGAGTTTAACCGTATGCTTAGCAAGGTAGCTTTCTATTTTTACGGGTGTCGTTCAAACTTGTAGGCCGTTGTTGTAGCTAGCTGCAGGAATGTTTGCCTTTGCTTAATTTTAATAGGCAGCTGTGTTTATACTTGTTGCTCAGTTTGAACAGTAAGGAGTATATGTATATGCTTCTTTGGAGGACTTTTCCCCCAGAGGGGGGAAAAAGGGTACATTGTACTTTTCCAAACAGTAAATTTTAATTGAGAAGGAAATGTGACCTCTAAAAGAAGTTTAGTCCTAGGCTTTATTTTTGTTAATGTTATAAAAGAAATCTTAACTCCTTGTAAGAAGTGCCAAGTTGACAATTCCTGGAAATGTTCATGTTCTATTTATGCTCAGAGAGGGTGGTGACGCTGTTACCAAAATAATACTGCTGAGATGTAGTAAGTGGCAAAGGAGAGCTTTGTGGTTTCATAACCTAAATATAAGACTTTTAAAGCACCTCTCAGTTCCACCATTTGTATATAAGGTGTAAGGTGCTGAGTGATAATGACCAAGTTGTTAGGAGACTTGCAGAGGCAGTAGAGCACGTCTGCTGGGACTTGCCCCATTGTTCGAACTACTGTGGAAGGTTAGTGCCGGAAGGGACCTCAGAGACCCCCACTGTACAGATGAGGAAACTCAAAGATGTAAGTCAGTCTGACAGCATGTATGTGAACTCTTTGGTTCAAGCAGTAGCCCTCTTGCTAACGTAAGCAAAAATAGGAATTTCTCTGACGTATACTGGATTATTCACAACTTTGAAAGAATTGCTAAAATTTCAGGGCCCAGTAAGGTGGGAATGGGGCACCTCTGGGGATCTCTGGCCATTGGTGTTCCTCCTCTGAGTCCCTCCACCTTGCCGTCTCTCAAGATTCAGGGTCTGACTGGCCTAGGTTGAGTCATGAGTCCTTCGTTTAGGACACCAGAGTCACCTGGAGTGGGAAAGGGACAGATCCAAAAGGAAGAGGTGAAAGCTGGTGAAGACATGTCCACCATACTATATCATTCCCATTGTTTTTATATTGAACCCATTCTATAGTTGTGGACCTGGAAAAAAATGAAAGCCCTTTAAAGGAAGGAGAATATTCTACATCTTAGTCTTAGTATAGCAAGGCTGAGGTCGAAGGCCAGAGGTAGTAGGAAAAGTAGAGGAGAACAATTTTGAGAGCAAGGTAGGTCTTCTGAAACCTTTCCAAAATGAGAAGATGTTCGGAAAAAACAGATTTGAGAATGTTGAAGTAGAGAGGTGGTGGGGCGCCTGGGTGGCGCAGTCGGTTAAGCGTCCGACTTCAGCCAGGTCACGATCTTGCGGTCGGTGAGTTCGAGCCCCGCGTCAGGCTCTGGGCTGATGGCTCAGAGCCTGGAGCCTGTTTCCGATTCTGTGTCTCCCTCTCTCTCTGCCCCTCCCCCGTTCATGCTCTGTCTCTCTCTGTCCCAAAAATAAATAAACGTTGAAAAAAAAATTTTTTTTTTTTAAATTAAAAAAAAAAAAAAGTAGAGAGGTGGTAGAAAGAGAATTTGGATTGGGTTCTGGCCTCAGGGCTTTACGTACATAAACTCACTTTATCCTTTGAGGTCAGCACTATTATTGTTACTTGTATTTTACAAATGAAAGTATTAGATGAATTGCCCAAGGTCACATAACTTGGTAGTAGCAGAGCTGAGATTTGAACACCGATAGTCTGGCCCTCCTGTCCATGCTGTTAATTGCTAGGCTATTCTGTCCCCAATACCAGTTCTTGGTTCTGGTCCATGTCACGTGTCTCAGAGTACCTGACCTGGGCTTGCTACAGCTTCTTTATTTTCTGACCCTTTCTTCCCTTGAGTCTCACATGTAGCCAACATTTTCATTGTGTTTTTAAAAATAGCTTATCGGGGCGCCTGGGTGGCGCAGTCGGTTAAGCGTCCGACTTCAGCCAGGTCACGATCGCGCGGTCCGTGAGTTCGAGCCCCGCGTCAGGCTCTGGGCTGATGGCTCAGAGCCTGGAGCCTGTTTCTGATTCTGTGTCTCCCTCTCTCTCTGCCCCTCCCCCATTCATGCTCTGTCTCTCTCTGTCCCAAAAAAATAAATAAACGTTAAAAAAAAATTAAAAAAAAAATAGCTTATCAAATGAGAAGTTAAAAAAATACCAAAGAAGATAAAAAATATTTTCTAAGAAATGTGATTAGACAAAAATAAAGATTTTGGATGAAATTGACACGGCAGTTTTTGTTCCTTGAGTCTTTATCTTTTCCCTTTCAATTTCTTTTTATTCTCAATCAGCCCTTTGATGGGGCTGTGGGCAGTTGTCCTTTTTCAGGCCTCCTCGTAGTTGAGCCCTTTTATTCCTTTTTGTGCCAGTCTGGATCTATTCAGGAAACACAACCACACAGTAATTTGAACAAGGAAAATTTAATATAAAGGATTATTAACTAGTAAAAGGTTAACTATGGTTAACTACTGAAGGGGTAAAAGAGGTCTCTAAGGAATATAGGAATAGCAGATGGAAGGAGCTATTTTTTCTAGGGCTGAAGGAGAGCACAGGATGAAGGCGCCAAGAGCTCGCAAGAGACCCCTCGCCACCCCCAAGGCTGAGTTTCAGTCCCCTTTGGAGATGAGTGACTGCCTCTTGAATATGAGGCCTACTGGTGGCCAGTGAACTGGCTGGACCGGTCTGTAAGCCCACTTGGCCGAGAATCTTGGTAGAGCATGTGGGTGGGCCAGAGTTGATCCTTAGCAGTCTGCTGAGTAGCAGAGAAATTCCCTGGAGAGTAAGCACCTTTGCGTTTCCCAAATGCCACTGGCAGTACACTTTGGGGGTGGGAGGGAATAAAGCATCCCAAACCCAAATGAAAAGCCCCTGCCTCTGCCCTGGGCTTTCAGTGTCCCTCCAGTGCCCTCTTTTGATGGAAACGAACACTACACCATCTGGCAAAGGCCAAATGTTCCCAGGGTCCAGCCCCAGGGTCATGAAGCAGGGCAAAGAGGGCGAATTTAAAACTAAGAAGTCCTACATCGCTAACTGGTGCATCTCACCTATAAAATGATGAGAGTATATAATTCCCAAAGCAGTTCTAAGAACCTGATTTAGTCATTCGTTTATTTAGCCAACATTTATTGACTGTCTACCATTGCTGGCTATTCAGCAGAGGCTGTGTTATGGCTATCATTGTCTATTTTTGTTTGTCTCTGAAGATACAGACTAATCATATCTAAGGCAGAGACTGTTTTTATCTCTGTACCTGCATAACCTGTCTAGCATAGTGCTGGGTACACATTGGTCCTCACATGTTTATCAAATGAACGAAGGAATGACTACGAAGATGGATGTAAAGATGGAATCATACCCTCAAAGAGTTTAAATTATAACTGGGGAAAGGTAGAGGCAAAATATAATATGGTATTCTAGTTATATTTTATTGTGTAACAAGCTACTTCAAAACATGATGGCTTAAAATAACAGTTGTTTATTTTTTTCCATGATTTTTTTTTTTTTTAAATTTGAGAGGGGGGTGGGGAGAGTATCTTAAGTAGGCTCCACATTCAGAGTGGATCCTGACATGGGGCTCGATCCCACGACCCTGGGATCATGAACAGTTATTTGTTTTTACATGCATGTGCAATTTGGGCAGGGCTCAGAAGGGGCAGCTCATTTCTGCTGTAGCTGTTGTCAGTTGGAGTGGCTTAACCGGGGCAGGAGGAGCCGTTTTCCAGATGTGTCACTCATATTGCTGGCAGGTTGGCGCTGCTTGTTGGTTCCTCTCCACAGAGGCCTTTCTGCAGGTGGCTGGGGTTTCCTCACAGTATGGTAGTTGAGTTTCAGGAGACAGGAAGTGAAAACTGCCAGTTTCTTAAGGCCTGGGCCCAGATGCTGGCATAGTGTTAACTCTCACTGTATTCTTTGGTTCAGCTGTCCTAGAGGCCAGATTCAAAGAGTCAAAATAGAAACCTCACATTTTCTTGGGAGGTATGTCAAATCATTTTGGGGCCTTACTGCACTTACCAGATGTAGTGACTTAAAGTATGTATATTTGTTATCGTAAATGGAAATGTAGCTGCCATGCGTGAAAGTGACTTGTAAATTAATAACAAATGTTCTTATTAGTTTCACAAAAAAAATGTTTTAAAAAGTGAAAATAGCTCTTCCCCCCCCCCCAAATATAAAGGCAATTTGTTGCTTAAAAAGCAAAGGCTCTAGAAAGATACCAAAAAAATGGAAGTCATCCATAATCTTATTGCCCAGAGATAGTCACCGTTTATAACAAATGAGTAGTGAAATGCAGTATTTGGGTTTTTACTCTCGGACATTGTTTTAGAAGCGCTCTCTTTTCTCAACTGCAGTCATTTCCAGAATGTTATTATTTACTTGATACTAACACTTAAATCTGGAATTTCTTGTGATGCCAACTAAAGAATAAAAGTCAGAAGATTATATGTGTGTGTGTGTGTGTAAAAAAATATATATACTTTTTTTTCTCCAGAGAGTAAAACTTTTGGAATCAATTTTACGTAGTCTGTTAAATTATCCTTGAGGCTAGTCACTAGTTGTTTCATTTCAGTTAGCAGAGGGTGGGGGTGGGGTGCGCTGGACTTAAATGACCTTCTCCAGTTTCCCTTAAGGAACTATGAGGAATATTCTTCACTCTGTTGTTTCAAGTATTTTTCTGTTTATCTTTCTATGAGTATTCTATTTCAAAGTGTTTCACTAGGATATTATATAACCTGATTTTTTTTCTAGGTCTCCTGTTTGTATGTTTTTAAATATTATGTTTCTAAATCTTTTCTCTTCGTTGTTTTTCTCAAGCTGCTCCACTATAGGTGATTAAGTTCTTGCCTGTGGCATTTTTAAGATCTATTTATATCCCTCACATTGACTAGATTTGTAAATATGTGAGTGTTCTGGATGGTAGATGAGATTTTTTTTCCCCCTTTGCACTTGGAAAGGCATTCCTAATGACTGTTTTCACTAAATCACGGAGTATATTTCAAAGAAACTGTTAAAACCTTTGGCGGAATAATCATATCTCATCCCTCTCCTTATTATCACAGTAAACACTATAAATCATTGTAGGAGGGGCTGTATAAGTCAGAGGAAAGAGCAGATCTGAGCATCTCCAAAACTTTGCTTCCTGCATTACTTCAGTGAGCATTTATTGAATTTCTACTGTTGGCTAGGAATACGGAAGGTTAGATACGGAAATTAATAAAGTGTAATTCCTGCGCTCGGGTTGCTCCAAATAAATGAGATGATACATGTAAACTGCTTAGAATAGAGTCTGGCATCTATTTAACATTCAGTGAATGTTAGTTGTCACTATTACCATTAGAGGTAACTGAAGAGTTGTGACGCAGAGAGGTATGTGCAAGGGACGGGATGGCTCCACCTACCCTGTGGTAAGACCGAACTGGGGAAGGCTTTAGAGAGCGTGTATAGTTGAGTGTTGAAGGGTAAGTAGGAGTTCACAAGAAGGCAGAGGGGAAAGGCATTCTAGGCAGAGGTAACAGAAAGTGCCAAGGCACGGAGGCAATGGCTTTACGTTGTATGCACCTAGTGTCTAGGGATGGGATGGGGTGGTGTGACGGCAGCTAAGGCTGGAGGTTCAGGCCCAGTGCTGCTCGACAGGGGCCTTGAGTGCCATGTAAACGTTCAATCCGTGATGGAGCACAACTTGATGAAATTTGAGAAAGGGATTGACACGAACAGACTTGCATTTAGAAAGCCTACTCTGGTGACATATGGATGGGAAGCTGGGCAAAACAGGGGTAAGAAGCCCAGTTAGGAAGCTGTTGGAACAATCTAGATGAAAAATGGTGAGGACTAGTTACTGGCATTGAGGATAGAGAAGAAGGGGATGGGCTGAGAGAGATTTAGGAGGAAGGATTATTAGATGTGTTCTTCATGGGGTGACGGTGGGGGGGGGGCGGTGGTCCCAAGGGGATCTTTTCCCAAGGTGAAAATTGGTTGGGGGAATGGTGTAAAAAAAAAAAAAAATCCTCAGATACTCAGATTCAAAAGGGCCACAGTACATAAACAGATAAGCAGTTATCCATGCTGTTAGAATTTCATGGGAGCGACGCTATTAGGGACGTCTTCTTAGAGAGGCAGTGACGACATGAAGGCTGAGAAGCACGGGGTTAGAAGGACTCATTGCCTGGTTGAGCTGTGGGCTGAAGGAGAAAGAGGATTCCGGCGTGATTCCTGGATTTCTGGTTTGGACAGCTCTTCCTGCTCACTGAGAATGGACACGTGCTGTGTAAGCTCTGTGTACACGCTCTGCTCCTTGAATGCAAGCTGACAGCGGCTCACATTTATCGAGCACTGACCGTGAGCCAGCCCCTTAGGTGCCTTACATTTATTAATAGTGTGAGGTACAGGCTATTATCGTTCCCATTTTTAAATTTTTTTTTTTAACGTTTATTTATTTTTGAGACAGAGAGACACAGAGCATGAACAGGGGAGGGGCAGAGAGAGAGGGAGACACAGAATCCGAAACAGGCTACAGGCCCTGAGCTGTCAGCACAGAGCCTGACGCGGGGCTCGAACTCACGGACCGTGAGATCATGACCTGAGCCGAAGTCGGACGCCTAACCGACCAAGCCACCCAGGCGCCCCAGTCGTTCCCATTTTTCATAGGAGGAAGCTGAGACCCAGCCCAGAGCCACGAGCACTTCGTTCTGTGAAAATGCTGGGTGAGCGTTTGGAGATCCTGGGTCTAGGCTCTGGATGAAGTCCTGCTTCTACCTTTATCTGCTCTGTGAGGTCAGGTAGATGATTTTGTTTTTATTTTTTTTCCTCTAAATGTTAATTTCTTCATGTGTAGAACAGAGCTGCCGGTATTCTTCTCTGAGAGTAGTTGTTGAGGTTAAATGAGAGGGTATATGAATGAATCTTTCAAAACAAAAAGTGCTGTGTTCATGGAGGTAGTGTTTTTCATGTCAGCGAGTGCCTCACAGGTAGTCAATAAATGCCATTTTTCTCCTTTGCCTCACTTCTTTCCTTTCCACTCTCTTCAAGCAGCCCCCAGAAGACTGGAAGAACAGAACGAGAGTCCCCTCGGCACCCCCCCCCCCAGCCTCAACCCCCAGCATTATTGTTGCAACTGCCTCTGTGTCGTCCATCTCCTCCTCTCTTACCAGCCCCAGAAGATGACTCAAGCGGCTTTTATTTCCTTGAGTTTGCATGAATGTCCTCCCATCTGAACACAGTGATTCACTTCTCAAGCTGTGGCCATTGCACTTCTGCTCCTTGTAGCTGTTTTCACAGAGGTCACCAGGGACTTTTGGTTAAGTCCATTGGCATTTTTCAGGTTGCCACTTGCTGTCTTGGCAACCTCTGACATGGGGGCCGCTCTCGCTTTCGTTCTTGGTGTTGCCCCCTTCCTCGGTGTTGTTTTTCCTCCTGTCCCTCCATTTATTATTTCTCCACTTCTCCTTGCTCTACTTGCCTCTTAAATGCTTCTCTTCTCTGGAGATGTGTTAAATTCTTATCTTCTCCCTGGCTGGAGGCTCAGCTTCCTTTCCCAGCAACCTTCTCCTAGGGCAGAGCCCATCTGCACTCCTGGCTTGATGACCACCTCAAAGTGAACTCTTCCAAATCGCTGTCTCCTGGCCAAATAGCCAGCTGCACTTCAGTCCTCCACCTTAACTCCACACGGCCAAAGGAGGACCTCCCATCGCTCACATCACACTTCCTCTTCCTCAGTGATACTTATTTTCTCCACTTCGAAAATATATTCCTATTCAAACAACCAGAAGAAAGTAGTGTTGTTGTTGTTGTCGTTGTTTGGTTTTTTGAAAGCCCTTAGCCCAGACGTTAACCTTGTTCTTGAAGCTTTGTGCACCCCATTCATGGCTGACTGAGAAACCCCTCTTCTGTGTTTCCAAAGTGTCGTGGGAATATTTCTGTTATGGCACATCCATACTATGTTAGAAAATTTTGTCCTCAAGTAGACTGTGAGTTCATTGAAGGCGAGAACTCAGTTTTTCACCCTTGTAGACTCAGAACCTAGCACATTGCAGAAATACTTATTGGGACCAATAAATGTTGGTTGAGTGTATGAATCTGTGGTAGCCTTATTTGCTCCCCTCACCTTCCTCTTAATCTCTAGGTGTCATAACTGTTTGTATTAGTTTGTTTGTGTTGCTATAATAAAATATCCAGACTAGGTGGTTTAAACAACCCAAATTTATTTTCTAACAGTCCCAGAGGCTGAAAGTCCCAGGTTAAGTTGTCAGCAGATTTGGTTTCTTCTGAGGCCCCATTGGCTTGCAGATGGCGGCCCTCCTGCTGCCTCTTCAAATGGTCTCCCCTGTGTGTGTGTGTGTGTGTGTGTGTGTGTGTGTGTGTGTGTGTCTCCATGTGTCCTAATTTCCTTCTCTTACAAGGATACCACTCATATTGGGTTAGGGTCACCCTAATGGCCTCATTCTAACTTAATTACTTTCTTAAAGACTCCAAATACAGTTGCATTCCCAAGCACTGGGTAAGGTTAGGGCTTTAACATACGGCTTTTGGGGAGGCACAGTTCAGCCCATGACACTATTATCGCTTTTTTAACTTTATCTTATTTGTCAGTCTTCCTCAGTAGTCAGTAGATAATAACCCTTTGGTTCTTGATCCTCCATGAAATTGACTCTTTGGCATTTCTTAAAGGTTGCTATTTAATGTTTGCTGGGTGCCAGCCTTTAACCATTCATTTTATAAAACTTAAAGCATTTTGTTCTGGTCTCTGTGCAATGCAGTTTTTAACCTGTCTGGTTATTAAACCATTTTATCAGCTTTATTTTTAACTGTTGTAACAATGAAATCTCACATATGAGTGTGTTTTTTACCTTCTCACTGGTGAAAATTTGTCTCATAGAGGTACAGATTAGGTATAGGAGTGGGTGCAGCAGTTAGAACCCCTGAAGCCCATCTCTTCCCAGGGCCAAATCATTTTAAAGATGAAGGAAATTCTTGGGTGCCTGGGTGGCTCAGTCGGTTGAGTGTCCAACTCTTGATTTTGGCTCAGGTCATGATCCCAGGGTCATGGGATCAAGCCCCATGTTGGGCTCCATGCTGAATGTGGAGCCTGCTTTAAGATTCTCTCTCTCTCTCTCTCTTCTCTCTCCCCCCCCCCCCCCCCCCCCCCCCCACTCTCCCTCTCTCTCAAAAAAAAAAAAAAAAAAAAAGGATGAGGGAAATTCTAAGACTGAAGACTTGAGGCTTTCACAATTGGTCTTCTTGAACTGATATTCCTAGGAGCAACTGCATAAGATAAAAGCAAAACGAAAATCACCGTCTCCAACAGGCACGTAACCCAACAGACTTGTAAGGAGAATTGTCCTTGCCTGCTAAGAGAATAATTTTGTACACATAGTAGTCTCAGTTCTTAAATTCTGGGCTGCTCGGTTAATCTGCATTTTTAGGATGTTCAGCTTTCTCACAGTTTAATCTACAGCCCCTCCCCTGGGCTACTCATTAGCTGACTTCCCTTTCATCCCTTCATTTCCCACAGATGCCCTAGAAACTTGGCCTCCTGCTTCCTTTTTTCTACCCTCCTCCCACAGCCCCAAGCTTTCACCTCTTTTACTTGGGTTTCTCCTCCCTTAGCCTGCAGTTTCCTGGTTTCTCATGGGCATCCCTTCTTCCTTCTCTATTCACCTTCTGTTCCTCTTCCTTCCCCAACAACCTTCTTTTAGAAGCAAGCTGAAGTTTCCAAGCTAATTTTGACTTTTTGCTGCCACCTTGCCTTTGGTATAAAGCAGGGGTTGGCAAACTATGGCCATGTCCCTGTGGTCCATATCCAGTCCACTACCTGCTTTTGTGTCCTGTGAGCTAAGAGTGGTCTTTACCTTTTCAAAGGGTTGAAACAAAAACAAAACAAAAGAAGAGTATTTCATGACATATGAAAATTATAGGAGATTCAAATTTTAGCGTCTATAAATAAAGTTTTATTGGAACACAGCCATTCTTATTTGTCCATATGTTGTCTGTGTCTGCTTTCACACTATACCGGCAGAGTTCTGTAGTTGCAATAGAGAGTTTTTGGCCTAGAAGGTCCAGAAAATATTTACTGTTTGGGCCTTTACAGAGAAGGTCTGCCCCACACTTCGTATAAAGAGTTAGAAGGGACAGAAAATAGCTTTGCATGACAGGAATCAGTTTTGTTTACCTTTCTTTTCTTTGTGCTTACCAGAGTGCTGGATTAAAGCTAATGCTTGGTTCTAAAATTGTTTTGAGAGTCAAAAGGGGAGAGGCCCTTCTTCAGGACAGACTTTTTCTGTGAAAGTATGTTATTATCTTTGCCATTTCTTTAGAATTAAATTTTGCCAGAAGCGATTCATCATACCAGGGCCATTGAACCTTTTCTTTCATTTCTAAAATTGTACATAAGAGAAAAAGAATTAGGTAAACCAAACAGATAAAACTCCTTTGTGCTCTGCACATTCACACGAGGATTTAATTTCAGCTTATCCCATATACTTACTCATGGTTTAGTCTCAAAATGAAGTATTGGGGTGATGAGATAATGTTAGCATTTGGGTACTAACCACAAAAAGAGTTAAGCAAGGTTTGCCGTCATGAGGATTTGCCTTTTGTTCTCATCTGTCACGTATTTAGTGTATTTTTTACAACCCCCTATCTTGTCTCTGTTTTCACCTCCTTTGAAGGAAATCATTTACCACTGAAATTCAAACCTCTTGACAAGTAATGCCAAGCAAGGTTAAGAAATTTCTTCCCATTTCCTGAGATAGCCATTGTGCTATTTCTGTCTGTTATTCAGAAGTGTGGCTGTATGAGGTTTCTCAATCCCCTGAGGCATTTGTTAACAATACATTTTGAGTGTTCACAAAGTGCTGTGGGCTCTAAAAGGCGTCAAAGTGATTACATCAGAAATAGAAGGTCCTTCAAGGAGTTTGTAGTCTTTATGGCAATAGAGGGGTGACATGCATGTGAATTTCTGGACATTTAACAGTGGCCTACAGAGAATGGAGTGGCACCAGAGCATGAAGCATGACTGAGCAATCTCAGTGGGAAGAAGGGTAAAGTACGGAATGCTTCTAGGGCAGCTCTGGGTCTGGGGGAAGGTAGCCATGATTACTAGGGGAGAAGCCAGTCCAGAGTAGATGCTGAGTGCTTTCTCCAAGATACCTTCCCAAGATGCTTTGCTGGAACATTAAACCTATCATGTTGCAAATGGAATGACCTTTCCCCAGCTCCTCCTCTTGCCTTTAGTATTGTCAGTGTCATTTCACTTTCTGAATTATATACCTGCCCTTTTTACGAAGTAGGTCCTTGAATGAGTGGATTCGGTGAGGGGAAGGATAGCAAATAGATTGTTTGGCTCAAATGAAGAATTGATGTGTTTAGAAAAAGAGAGAAGAAGAGAGAGGCAGGTAAGAGAGAGATGAGCTGACGGATAATCTTAATGTTTGGGCTTGGGGGCGGAGGTCGAGCCTTGAATGTGAGGAAACTGGCCTAGGGAGAGAGAACATCACTCCATCTGCCATCTTCTGGGGCTGACTTATCTGCCCCATACCTTCCAGATTTCCCTAGATTTTAGCAGAGACAGAGATTTTCATTCTGTTTCTCATTTTAACTTAAGTTGGCTTTAGGTCGGTGCTGTTAGGTCCGATAGTGATAGACTTTGGGGGAAAACCGAGAATCCCATGTCCCGGGTGGTAACTGACTGTGGCTCTGCTTGGCATGACGCTCAACCTTGCAGTTTCCCTTGTGAGAGGGAAGTATCTCAACCTGGTTTTCAGGGTCACGCTGTGCCACCACCTGGAAACTGTATCTCCATTTTTTCCTTTCCTTTCTCTACCCTGTACAAAACGAACAACCAAACCAACCCCTGCAACTTTTTCTAGGAAAATTCACCTTGTAGGTGCTGTGGTGAGCCTGTGAATGGGGGCACAGCTGTTGGTCTTTTGGCACTGTTGATAGTTCTTGAGAGAGCAGTGGCCCTGGAAAAATGAGAGAAAATCACCCACCTGAGGGCACTGGTTTTCCACACTCTGGGCCATTCACATTTGATAAGCTCCATCCAGATTCGTTTCACCAATGGCTTCCATCGTTTAGGTTATTTTGTTCAGTTCACTTGGGAAATGAAAACAGACACAAAACTGACATTTTAATTGTTTTTAGAATGAGTGTTTCTTTGCACCTACTATAGACCAGCCAAATGTAGATTTTGCCTCCAAGGCTGCTGACTGCATGCTGCCCATGTTCTTGGGAGAAGTGAACACAACCAAAGATTCTTTTTGCCTTCAAAAGGGGCAAAAAGGCAGTTTCTCTTTAGAAAGCAAGAAAACAGATGCCAATCAGGTATTGCTTTTTTTTTTTTTATCTTAAGGTTCTTTTAATTCAAAGAAGTTTAAAAAAAATTTTTTTTTAACGTTTATTTATTATTGAAGGACAGAGAGAGAGCGTGAGCAGGGGAGGGGCAGAGGGAGAGGGACATAGAATCTGAAGCAAGTTCCAGGCTCTGAGCTGTCAGCACAGAGCCCGACGCGGGGCTCGAACTCGAAAACGGCGAGATCATGACCTGAGCTGAAGTTGGTTTGCTCAACTGACTGAGCCACCCAGGCGCCCCTAATTCAAAGAAGTTTTGAATAAAAAATATGGTACACTCAAAAGAACGAGAAATCAGGTGATCTAGACTTAGATATTGGCTGTTTCCCACTGCTTCTTAGAGAAGATTTTTTTTTTTTAATGACTTTTTACTTTGAAATAATTTAAGACAAGAGGTTCCAGAAGTAGTGCAGAGAGTTCTCAGGTATCTTTCACTCAGTTCCCACCAACCAAAAATATCTTATATATAACCATAATACATTGTCAAAACCAGGACACTGACATTGGTACTATTAACTTAAACATAGACCGTACTGGGATAGTTTTAACATGTACTTCGTGTGTGTGTGTGTGTGTGTGCGCGCGCGCGTGTTCGTTCTATGAAATTCTATCACATGTTGATGTGTGTATGTTTTTGATTTTTAATGCACACTTACCTTGAAATTATTCTGAGCCTTTGTGTGAATAATTAGTAATAGCAAAATAGAAAAACTGGGTATTATTTAATGTGGAAATCTCAATTTAATACTCTTAATTAAAAGACTTCTGGATTACGAAGTAGAAGGTCAGGTTCTAATTCCAGCTGTCCAACTGGAGAAGGAATGAGGGCCCTAACCCGGACAGAAATATTGATTTCCCATGGTTCCAGCTGAAAACCTGGGAATCATCATCCTTGCTTTCATCTTTTCCTGCACTAACCCTCCTCCCCAACATCTGTTCCATTACCCAACCTTCTAAAATGTTCTTCAGATCTGTCTACTTATCTCCTTCCCTTGCCAGGATAATTACAGTGGCTTCCACATGTACGGGAGTACATCCATTTTCCACACAGCAGTGTGCAACTCCTCTGAGCAAACCCTCCTCCTCCGGTGGTTTTCCATTGTACTGAAATGCAGTCCGAACCCGTATGAGAGCCCATGAGGCCCTTGTGGTCGGAAGGCTGCTCCAGTCACATCTGCTGTTGTCCCTCACCGTGCTCCAGCCACACAGGTCAACTAGCAGCTTCTCCTGGTGCCCCGGGCAGTTTCTGCCGAGGCCTCTGTTCTAGCTTGTTCCTTTCTCCGGTGTGCCCTGCTCCTACTTTTCCTGTCATGATTAGCTCCTCTGGTAATTTAGGTGTCGGGCCTCTTCAGCGAGGCCTCCCTGGGCGGTCCAAATTAGAGCCCTCGTCCGTCACCTTCTATCGTGTGATCCTATTTTGTCTCCTCTGTAGCTTTCAACACCATCGGAATCTATCCCTGTACTTGATTGAATTTGTTTTTACTTGACCAGTGAGTTACCCTTCCATAGACTGGAAGCTCCTTGAGAAGTGGGGCTGCTACCCTGTATCCCCAGTGCCCAGGACAGCCCCTGCCCCCTAGGGCAGTGCCTGCCCCATCAGTAATTATTTTTTGAGCAGCCATCATTGGACCATCAGTGGTCCATCAATGGACCAGGTAATCACAGAGATTCATGAAACCAAAAAAATTACTTGATTGAATGAAATAATCTGATGTTTCAAATTATTAAATTTTTCTGTATTCGGGACTCTGAGGAATGCATTATGATTCAATTCCTAGGTACTATACGTTCCCTTTTGTGTACCCGTGTATTAATAACAGGTCTATTTCTGAGTTAGGGCCATTTGAGGTGGAAAATGTAAATCCTCTGTACCTTGGTGACAGGCTCTTGTCTGTCTGAACATGTCAGGCCACATTAGTGATTTGAAGAGGTAAATTTGACATATATTCATTTCCCCCATCAGTGGTGCTTTGGCATTACAGAAGACCATTGAGCAGGTTTTAGCTTTCTTGGTAATAAATAAGGTGCAAGAAACTTAGTATCATGTGGTTTGACATTTAGCCAAACTTACTTTCATTATTGGCTTAAACTCCTTCCTTTTCTTTTGAATTTCACATATAAGTAATGGCTCCCGAGGCTGGAAGACACAGAGCTGCTAATGTTCTCACTGAAATGAAAAGAGCATGATTTATGTCCTCTGCTACATTTCTTAAATTCCTGTTTAACTTGCATTTTATTGATAGTGAGAGCCACGTAACCAAAACGTCACTGTGTGTGCTTTGATGGTGTTACTAGCTACTTGTGCCTTTTAAGCAGTTTTAGAAACACAATGCAGTGTAGGAATATAAATACATGTGTTTTTAGACATGTGTTTTGCTGACCTAATGATTTACTGCTGCTGAAGGAATGGTTTCTGTGTGAAGGAAATCATTAGTCTTTCATTAAGTATTTTTATCAGAGGTTAATACATTTTTCTCTAATTAAATTCTGGAGTTCTCTTTTGAAAAATGCATGTACCCACGTAGCTGCTAGTGATATAAATGTCGACATTTGGTTCCTTTTGTTATGATTTTATTGTTGTTATTGATAATGAATTATTTTTCTTTTTAAAAAAAATTTTTTTTTTAACGTTTATTTATTTTTTTTGGGACAGAGAGAGACAGAGCATGAACGGGGGAGGGGCAGAGAGAGGGAGACACAGAATCAGAAACAGGCTCCAGGCTCTGAGCCATCAGCCCGGAGCCCGACGCGGGGCTCGAACTCACGGACCGCGAGATCGTGACCTGGCTGAAGTCGGACGCTTAACCGACTGCGCCACCCAGGCGCCCCGATAATGAATTATTTTTCAAGCAAACACACATGCTTATAAATCTGGAAGGTGATGTTTTCTGTTAAAAGCATTTTGCCATTTTCACATTGCTATGCCTCTCGCTTGTAGGGGGTTTTCTTGAGAACTTATTTTCTTCTGTTGATTTTTAAAAATGGCATACAAGTGGTGAGTGTGAATTCATATTATGAAAACCGTGGTGGAATATGATTAGACATACCACGAGGTAGTAGTTTATGTGAAAAATTGATGCTCTAAAGCATTACTACCAAAATTTGTTCTCTTCATCTTACCCCTCCTCCCTGCCCTTGGCACCACATAATGGTTCTGTATTGTGTTGTGTGTGTGTGTGTTTTGAAGAACCAAACATGACTTGAAGAAGGTAGTGGGGGAAGGAAGAGGAGGAGGCTATAAAATGAGCAGGCTGCTTTCCCAGAAGCCTCTCACGTGCAGGGTCTGAAATGACTATTGTTGGGGAAAAGTGATATTCATACTGATGGGGCTAAAAATGCCTGCCCATTTTGAGGAGCTTTTGTTTTCATAATAGAACTTCTTTGCACAAACAAAAGGATGTTCTAAAAGAGAGGGACCATTTGCAGTTGAGTGTTTTCCATTCTGGTAGCGTCTGAGAATAATTTTCACAAATTCCTAGTATTGCATGTAACCATTGTCTAGCAGTTGGATCTTTTTATTTGCATGATAGAATTGTGCATTTAATTTCTGTTTTAAGTCCCACCCATGTTTTTAAAGAGTATAATACAGTTGATCCTTGAACAACATGACGGTTAAGTGGTGCTGACCCTCTGCGCAGTCAAAAATCCGCAAATAACTTTTGACTTCTCCAAATTTACCTACAAATAGCCTATCGTCGACCGGAAGCCTTACCAATCACATTAACAGCCAATTAACACATATTTTGTATTTTTATTTACTATACACTGTGTTCTTACAATAAGGTAAGCTAGAGAAAAGAAACTATTATTAAGAAAATCACAAGGAAGAGAAAATACATTTGCCGTACTGTTCTGTATTTACGGAAAAAAACCCATGTGTAAGTGGATCCACGTAGTTCAAACCCATATTGTTCAAGGGTCAGCTCTAAGTTGTTTTCTTTTTTTTTTTAATTTTTTTTTTCAACGTTTATTTATTTTTGGGACAGAGAGAGACAGAGCATGAACAGGGGAGGGGCAGAGAGAGAGGGAGACACAGAATCGGAAACAGGCTCCAGGCTCCGAGCCATCAGCCCAGAGCCTGACGCGGGGCTCGAACTCACAGACTGCGAGATCGTGACCTGGCTGAAGTCGGATGCTTAACCGACTGTGCCACCCAGGCGCCCCTCTAAGCTGTTTTCTTACCTGTTGGGTGACTGAGTGAAAATATGTATAATTTGGTCAATAGCATAATTCTGTGACCTGTATAACCAAATGGATGCTGTGGCTTTTACATTGGATGCATTTCAGGTGACTTTTGTTGGCCTGCAATTTTAGTAGTGAGATTGATTCAGAGTACTCATTCAAAATCACCTCATTTGTCTTCCCTATGTCTATGGGTTAAATCTCTGGGAAGAGCAGTTCATTGGACATAGGACAAATCTTGGACTGTGTGTATCTGTCATTCTTCTAAATGATTGGGGGACAGGCACTTTTGTGAGTAGTGATGTTCTATGGTTTTTTTTTTTAATTAAAAAAAAACACAACTATTGTATAACAGACTGCCCTCAAACATGGCAGATTCAAAGAACCATTTTACTGTGCGGGTTAAGAACTTAGAAAAGACTTACCTGTGTGGTTTGTCTCTGATCCGTAGGATGTCAGTTGAAGTGGCTGGGGCTGGAGGATCCACTTCTAGGATGGCTTCTTTACTCCTGTGTCTGGGCTGGGGTGGTCGACTGTTGATGCTGGCTCTTGGCAGGGGACTTTGCTGTGGCTGTTGGTTTGAGCACGGACATACTGTCTCTCCATTGTGCTTGAGTTACAGCATGGCAGCTGGGTTTCCAGAGGGAGTGTCTCCAAAAGGTGTGGGTGGAAACTTTAAGGCTCAAGGCTTTTTGTGACCTAGCCCCATAAGTTCCAGAACACTAATTCTCCTACATTTTATTGGTTAGATAAGTCGCTAAGACCAGCCCAGACTCCAGGTGAGGGGAATTATCCTCCACCTTTCATTAGGAGAAGCAGCAAAGAATTCGAGGCCATCTTTAATGGCAGGTGTTGGGATCACATCAGGATAGCATTTACTTAATAGCAATATATGCCTCTCCTGAGGTTCAAATGGCTTAAAGTACAAATACTAATAAGTAGTTCCACTTAAGAGGATCCCATTCCAAGTGGTACAACCTTCATTTAAATAAAAACTCTGATGTGATTCATCTCAGTCATTTAATGGATGACTGTAATCTCAAAATATCTAGAAAGATGTCAGTCCTCTGAGTCATAGCGCAAACTAGTTTGTCAAAAGAGTTCAAAGGAAACAGAGATCTTACAGCTGGAAAGGACTTCAAGGGATTACATCATCATTATCACCTTCCAAAAAGATTTATTGAGCACCATGTAGGTAGGTGCCAAGCCCTGGAAATGCAGAGGAAAATATGATACAATTCTTGTCCTTGAGACATAGTTGAGGAAATCGAATTGATGCATTAGAGATGAATAGAAATCCATCAAGTATATATACTATACTCAAGTATAGACGGGGTGGCAAATAAAAGGACAGGTGATAAATGCACAGGAGGGAGAAGTGATCAGTAGAGGCTTGTTGGGGCGGGGTTAGGGCTGGGAAAGGGCATCAGGACATAGGCTTCCCATTACACTGAAAACAAAATCCAAAGTGTTGGTCATTACCTATAAGTGCCTCTGTGAACTGGATCCCTGCTTCCTCTATGATCTCCTTTTCCACCTCTCTTTTCCTCACTCACTAGCCTCCTTCCTGGAATATTGCAGACATTTCGGGACCTTTGCATTTTCTCATTCCTCTGCCTAGAATGCTCTTTCCCCACATGGTCCCATGGCTTGCTTTCTGACTTCGATCACACCTCTGGTCAAATATGCCCTCTTCAAGTTTTCTCTGACCACCTACCGTATCTGCCTCCTATCCTTCATTCCTGTTTATCTTCATGAAGGCAGGGCCATTGTCTGCCTTGTTCATTATTGTATCCTCAGCACCTAGAACAGTGCCTGACAAATAGTTGGTGCCTGATAAAAAACAGTTGCATGAATAAATGGGTAAGCAAATGTAGAACTTGAGACAGGGGAAGGATTTAGCAAAGTGGAGAACAGATGGTGTTGACTGCCTGCAAGGTAGAGTGAAAGAGAATTAGAAATATACACAATAGATTCATAGATAATTTGTTTTAACACCTTGACATCAGGGGTCCTCATTTTATAACTTTGGGTCCTTCAGACCCCTCTCTTCATAGCTTCATGTGGTAAGCACATCACAGGGCTTGCACAGGGAGTGATTCACTTGGACTAGAATAGCTGTGTCATGCTGGGTCTCAGTTGTCAGAGAACTTGCCATTCCTAAAAAATACTCTGTACTACAGTGCTTCTTTGTCTTTGCTCCTGTTCATAGTTCCATCTGGAGTATCCTGGTTTTTGCCTTGACCTATTGAAATTCCATGTGAATGACCTCTTTCATCCATTGTACTTATTAGTTATGTGATTTGATTATCAAATAAGCACATTCTGCTTCAATTGGAAATATTTATGTACATGTAGTTCTTCCACTTAAATATAAACTCTTAGAGAGCAGAGCCTGGGTCTAGTTTATCTTTTATTTTCCAGTACAGTACATAAATGATTCTTAACAAAACATGTTAAATTTACTTGAGCATGAGAAATTAGAGTACTTTAGCTTCTAATGTAAAACAAATACATATGCCTAGAAGTCAGAAGAGGCAATGCGAATTTCCCCAGGAAACTAAACAATAATAAAGTAACTTCATCCATGGGCTTTTCTGGTTGGTTTGATCTGTTTAACATCCTTGGATGACTTCATGATTTGCACAGGGCCTTGTGAATCAACAACTCACACATTTTTATATCAGTTAACTATAGCCGCATAACATACTGCCCTAAAATACAGTGGCTTAAAACAATAATAGCTTATTCCTCACAATTTTTTCAGTTGGCTAGGCTCAGCTGAGTGGTTCTTTCGCTCCATGTGGTGTCACTTAGTATCACTAATGCAGCAGATGCTTTCACTTTCAGAGCTTGGCTGGGGCTGGAATGTCCAAGAGAGCTTCACTCACATGTTTTGTGTTGGTTGTAGATGGGACCTCTTTGTTCTTCTCCATTAAGGCCTCATTTCCTCCGGCATCTAGTCCGGTCTCTTTATAGCATGGTCACTGGATTCCAAGTGGGTAAATATGGAAGGTGCTCTTGAGGTCTAGGTCTGGAATTGGCACCACATCACTTCCACCACATTTTATTGGTCAAAGTGAGTCACAAGGCCAGCCCCAGCCCAAATTCGGAGGGAGGGGAAGTAAACTCCACCTCTTGGTGGGTTGGGTAACATGCATGTAATAGGGATGTGAGCACTTATTAGTGGCAATGTTTGCAGACAGTACATGCTAGCATGCTTAGATATTTAGTAGTTGTATCTTTTAAATGCAAAGGGGAGCATTATTAGTGAAGTCACATGTCTTTGATTATTATTTGAACCCCTTGTTTTTGCATTGTGAATTGTTTATAGAGAGGAGTGCTGTGTGCATTTTGGGCTGAATTGAGCAGCAGCCGAAGATCATTGAGTGTTGCAGACTGTGAGTCTGGAGTTCTCTCTTGTCCAGCAAGAGAGTGGATGCAGAATTGAATATGAGAGAGGCTAATGTCTGGGAGGAGACAAGAGCCCCAAACAGGGGTTTTGTCTTTGTATTTATTGAGCTCACAAGGTAGTACCCACGTGGTGAACGTGAAGACAACAAGACCTTACACACATGAATGTGGAGAAAACAATCAGACAGTAATCATTAACTTGTATGTGTAAGAAGCAAAGGGTCTCATGGGGCACCTGGGTGGCTCAGTTGGTAAAGTGTCCGACTTCAGCTCAGGTCATGATCTCATGGTTCATGAGTTCGAGCCCCTCATCAGGCTCTGTGCTGACTGCTCAGAGCCTGGAGTCTGCTTCGGATTCTGTGTCTCCCTCTCTCTCTGTCCCTCCTCCGCTTGTTCTCTCCCTCTGTTTCTCTCTTTCAAAAATAAATAAACATTAAAAAAAAAAAAGCAAAAGGTCTGGGGGGCAAGTGGTGTTTGTGATCAGGTACATTGGCACCAGATAGAAAGTAATTTCCTGCAGGTGACATAACAAGTTTCTCATGATCCCATTACAATATCTCGCTAGCTAAACTTGGGCACTTTGACCCCGTGGTGGTGGCTTTCTGCCCTAGCTTTTTTCTAACCCATTTATGTAAGCAGCACCTATTTTTCCATAATTGACTGTGTTGCCCTTGTTTTCTGCTTTACTTGCCATTTATATAGTGTTGTTTGTGTTCCCTTGGTTAGAGTGGAGATTGGAATCAAAAGCCAAAGCATCTGAAAGGTGGTCCTGGGCTCTTCTCTAGTTCTCAGTGTAACCTAGAGCGAGTGATTCCATCTGCAGGGCAGGGAAGCACAGGCCAAGAAGCAAAAGGAAACAACAAGCCTGTTGCCCTGGGCTGATGCTATAATGTTAACAGATGGCAGAGGAAAATGTCAGCTACTCAACTGCTGTTTGGCTTCTGTCTTCCCTGTCCCAACTGGTTTTTCTGATTCCATCCTTGCCTCCTACAGTTCATTTCCCACAGAGCAACCAGAGCGATCTTTTAAAAATGTAAATCAGATCATGTCCTTCCTCAGCGTAAAATATGCCAAAGGGTTTCCGTTGTGTTTGTAATAAAATACCAACTCCTTATCATAAATTGGCTCCTGCTCCACCTCTTACCCTTCCCCTCCTATGCCTCTCCCCTCCCTGTTTATGTTCCAAACCACTTTTTGTTTCTTTCTGTTTCTGGAGCCCCTCGGATTTATCCTGCCAGGTTCATCCTGTCTTAGGGCCTTTTACTTGTTCCTTCTCTCTGGAATAGTCTGCCCCTAGATCTCTGTGTGGCTGGTTCTTCGTTCCAGGCCCTGCCCAGATGACCTCGGAGAGACCTGTCCTGACCTCCCAGACCAGAGCATTCACCAGGCACTCTTTCTCTCTGTTTCTCTCTTTTGTTCTTTCTAGCACTGAATCTCTGTTTCTCAGTTCTCTCATAGATAAAATGGGGTTGGTGACAACAGAAAATCCTTCAGAGTTGTTATGAGGATTAAATTAGTATTTACATGATGTGCTCCCAAAAGTTAACTGTGTTATTCTATCACTCTCTACTACCTGAAATTGTCATATTTATTTATTTGCTTGTTTACTGACTTCTATCCATTATTAGACTGTTGGCTCTTTGCAAGTGGGGACTGCCTTTGCCTGTCTTGTGCATGTCCCATCTCTGGTCCCATTATGTTGGCATATACAGTAGATCTTCAATAAGTACTTACAAAATGAATAAATGAAAGGCAGGAATGGTCATCCTGAACAAGCTTGGTAACATGAAAAATCCTTGGTAACATGAAATTAAAGCTTGAGAAACTTGAATGGATAGGAAGACATTGTTTAAGTGCTCAAAATGAGTTTAAGATTTTTGATCCAGAAGAATTCTATTCCAGGACACTGAAAGAACTTCAGGATAATATATTATTATTAAGTATTATTTCCTGGAATTTTGAAGAATGGAAAAATGTCAGAATTATGAAGGTAGGTAAATGCAGTCCTGATTTTCAGTAGTGAGGAATATGGCTCAAAAGCTATAGACTGAGAGGGAGTGTTCAATTCCTTGTGGCAGAGTTCTAGAATGGATTATTAACAGATGGTTTGTGGATGTTTGAACAGTGTTGTTGTTTAGTGGGAGAGTGGGGGCACCCTTAGAGAAAGAGGCCTGGAAAAATAGGTTCCTCCAACCCCAGTCACCATGTAGTTTGGTAGTAGAATCAAATAAAAATAAAGACCTGACCTCCTGATTCTTTTCCAACAGTGTTTTCAAACTGGGATCATAGAGCTCCTCAATATTTATACAAAATGGAATCTTTTTTTAAATTAAAAACAATTTATTTTTTTATTTTATTTTATTTTTTTTTAGGGATGCCTGGGTGGCTCAGTTGGTTAAGCATCTAACTTCAGCTCAGGTCATGATCTCCCAGTTTATGAGTTCCAGCCCTGCATCAGGCTCTGCTGACAGCTCAGAGCCTGGAGCCTGTCTTCGGATTCTGTCTCTCCCCTGCTTGCCCTGTCTCTCTCTCTCTCAAAAAGAAATAAAAGATTAAAAAAAATTAAAAGAAAAATTTTTTAATGTTTTATTTATTTTTGGAGAGAGAGACAGAACATGAGCAGGGGAGGGACAGAGGGGGAGTGAGAGAGGGAGACACAGAATCTGAAGCAGGCTCCAGGCTCTGAGCTGTCAGCACAGAGCCCGACGCGGGGCTCCAGCTCACCAAGCGCCAGATCATGACCTGAGTCAGAGTTGGACACTTAACTCACTGAGCCACCCAGGTGCCCCCGAAATAGAATCTTTTCTTTTGTATGTTGTTATTTTGAGGATAAGCTAAAAAGGAAAAAAAAAAAAGCCACTTTTGAAAGCCTTTTGAAGACTCAGTTGGGGAACACTGATCCCTGGAAGTTCAAGGACATATTTTTAGAGATCCATGAGTTCTGATTCCCTTTTCCTCTCCTTTAAAAGAGGTTTGTGTGGTATTCTAGGTCAAGAACCTTGGTACTATGATATTTGGCCAGTTTATTTGATTAACCGAACACTATCTATCTTCCGTCTACAGAAAACTGCGTATGTTCTTCGAATACACCTGTGCTGTTCAACATGGCAGCCTCTACCCCATATAACACATATGATTGTTGAATAGGGAAAATGTGATAACTCCAAGTTGATGTGTTCTGAAGTGGAAAATACATAATGGAGTTCAGTATAAAAAAAGTAATGTGAGATATTTAATCATTATTTATTTTGTTTTGAATATCTGTTGAAGTGATAATATTTTTGATATACAGGGTTACCTAAAATACATTATTAAAATTAATTTCAGCTTGGTTTTCTCTTTAGAAATGTGGCTGCTAAGCCACTTGAAAATTTAAAATTGTGTGGGTGGCTTGCATTATCATATGTGTGTCATTAGAACTTGTTGCCTCTCTCAGAAGGGAGAGTTGAAGGAATTGGTTTTCCTTGTGGTTGCAAGATGGCTGCCTCCGTAAGGCTGGAAGTTAGTGGGGAAGGGGCCACTCCTGATGCATCTGTCACTTTTATCAGGAAAAGCAGTGGTCTTCCCAGAAATCCCCAGCACATTTCCTGTTTTGTTTCATTGCCTAAAAGTGTCATATGGGCACCCCTTGCTGCGAGAGAGGCTGCAACATGAATGTTTGCTCTTCCAGCCTCTAGAATAGAGATGGTACAGGAGAAAGAGGTTGGCAACGATAGTTACGTTAGCCCAAAGAACAGAGTTTGTCACAGGTAGTCTTAGGTGTGATTGGGGGTACTATTTCCAAGTCACATTGGAGTGCTTTGCAGTCAAGAGAGAACATCATCCAATGCCCTTTTTATTGTTAAAAATTCTTTGGAGTGATTTTAGCTGCCACTGATGGGTTGTGCCCTGGGTTGAGTTTTATTAGACAACTCCTATTTAGAGATGAGTTAACTGAGGACCAGAGATGTTCTTGCCTTTGATTCTTACATAAATTACTTGTAGGGTAAAAGTAAGGCTTCTCGTTTTATCTCCTTCTTCCTTTCTAACCTCATTAGCAAGAAGAATGTATTCCTGAAAAATGATGAGGCACGTTGGGTATAATTGTCACCATTTTTCATCTTTTTAACATTGGTTTGGACATTTTGTTTTACTACAAAGGAATTTTCAGTAGTCTTATCCGATGAGTAGCAGAGTTACAATTTTTATGTTAACCTCCTCGTTAACTTGTTGTCTTTGCCTATGGGTGTTCTCTGTGCCTCTCTTTTTTCACCACTGGCCCATTACGGGTATCATAATGTATGAACAATGTATGTCTAAGAATAAAACAATTTTAAACCACCATGATTACTGGCAGTGTTCAGCTGAGTTTCTGATTGTCACCACCTGCTGCACATACTCCTTAGATAATCATTTGCATGTTCTCAAATCGTTCTGCTTTGAAGAAAAAAATGTTGATTGATGAAAAAATACAAATTGAACCAAATGCCAGTACTGCCTTTGAAGACTAAAGGCTCCCATCCCACTGTACCCTGCCCCACTCCTCCCAGCAGAACCCCTTGTGAATTACTATGGGAAATGGTGGTGGTACAATGGTATTTGTAAGGACAGGAAAATGACAGGTTGGGAATATATAAGAAATTCAAGTTTTGCTGAAGAGAATGGACTTGTGGAGTATTGTAATGCAAAATGAGTTTGGTGTGCTTTAATGGAAAGAAGTCAAAACAGCTGGTCCCTGACTTGATTTTTCAGCTTAATAATAGTGTGAAAGCTATACACATTCAGCAGAAACCGCACTTCACATTTTGAGTTGTGATCTTTCCCTGGGCTAGCAATACACGGGACAGCACTCTGGTGACACCGGGCAGCGGCAGGAAGCCACGGCTCCCAGTCAGCCACACAAGATCAGGTGTGAACAACCCCTACCCTCACGACCATCTGAACCCATCCATATACCTATTCTGTTCCCCACTTTCAGGAATCAGTAAATCACATGATATATTCAATACTTCCTTATAAAATCGGTCTTGTGTGAGATGACCTTGCCCAGCTGCGGGCAAGCATAAGGGTTCTGGGCACTGTTTTTTTTTTTTTTTTAATTTATTTTTCTAATGTTTATTTATTTTTGAGAGAGAGAGAGAGAGTGAGCTGGTGAGGGGCAGAGAGAGGGGGAGACACAGAATCCGAAGCAAGCTCCAGGCTCCAAGCTGTCAGCACAGAGCCCGACGTGGGGCTCGAACTCGTGAATCGTGAGATCATGACCTGAGCTGAAGTCAGACATTTAACTAACTGAGCCACCCAGGTGCCCCTGGGCACTATTAAGGTAGGCAAGGCTAAGCTATGATGTTCTGTAGGGTAGGTGTATTGAATGCGTTTTCAGTTTATGATGGTTTCAACTTAAAATGGGTTTATCTGAAAGTAACCTAATTGTAAAGCAAGAAAGATCCATATATTAAATAGTAAGTGTCCATTGTGTGTTGAAAAGCTAGAGACATTTATTTTGACCATTTAGTGGGCTGAGAATTTGAATAGGAAACTAGTGGGGTGAAATGCCTCCTCTGTCTATTCATTGTTGGGCTTTATATATACCTTTCTTCAATCCTCAAAACCTCTCCGTATGAAGTAGGTATTTTTCCCATTTTGCAGAGAATGAAGCTCAGAGAGATGAATTTTTCCAAGGCCTCAAAGCTACACATCATGGCACTATTATTTAAACTCAGAACTGGTTCCCAAGACCTGTGATTCTCCAACTGAGTTAGTCTGAATGCAAAGTCTGCAGCTGTAGTTGCTTTCGTAGTTGATGCTCTTGAACTGGCAACAAGTAGTTTATTTAATGACTCTCTCAACTTGATTGGGCTTATTTTTTTGAGACCACATATTATTTATTTGGGTCAATAAATGTATTTTTCACATTTAACTACGCATTTGATTTTTTTCAGATCTTGCTTTTTGTATGAGGGAACCAAAGTTTACTAGTACTCTTCTTGGACAGGAACATCTCTTCTCAGGCAAAAATCTTACTCATATAAATAAATCTATGCCATGATGATTGAAGCACAAAGAACTGCAAGTTATTGCATTTTCCTTATTCTTTTCTGCTGTGAATGTTACAAGGTTAAAGTTTCGTTTTCAGTGCAGGAAAGAACAAATGGCAACTTTGTGAATTGTGGCATTTGAGATTTGACTGATAGACAGGACTACTCTAGCACACTAGTTAACAGAAACGAATAGAGCTGCTGCCGAAGACGAAGACGGAAGAGGAAGAAGGTCGGTGTAAGTGAGAGTGATCTTTGGCATTGGGCCATCTCAGTTTCACGATAACATGAAGAAGCAGGAACCTTGGGATTGTTCTTCCGTATATTCCATTCCTGGCTAATTACCAACTATACCAAGATTTTGAAAGGTCCTTTTATTTTGTGATTGCATCTTTCAGCAGCAGCTCTTCTTATCCTATTATGCAATTTGTCTCATTTATGCTGCTCAGGTGGGAAAACTTTCAGCCCCAGCAACTGAAAAGATCACTATGATCGAGCATTTTGTGGTGCTTTCACTTGTTTTGTGTTGAGTAAGCAGGGTTCAAGACAGGAGAATTTTTTCCAGATGTGCTTTGGAATAACTGGACAGATCCCTGGGATCTCTTCAGGAAAAACACAAGTGATTGTGTGTTCTCTCCCCTTCCTCTCTGCACATCTTCCTGCAGTCACACTGCAGAGGGCTCTGTAGTTGTGGGATGATTCCACAGTTCATACTGAACCGAGGAGGAGGGGTAAATAGTTCACTCAAGCAGCCAGTCCCTGAGCTTGACTAGGTCTGCTGATTTGGTACCAAAACCTGTCACTGTCCAGGAGACACACGGCAATTTCACTTTCATTTGATTTGTTACCATTATAGGCCTGAAATGGAGCCATTTTCTCCAGAACATAATGTCCCTGCTTAGAAATAAGTACTTTAGGGATTCTAAGGAGTCGAGAGCCAGGCCCATTAGTAACTGAAACTGTAATGACTCAACTTGACACTGATGGCCTTTTCCTGAGGCTGAAGAGAGGGGCTATGGGAAGTGTGGCTCCTTGACCCACAGTGTTCTTACGGTCCAGCTCAATGACAGGCGGCCAGGGTAGCTGAGCCAGTGGGTGAAGCCAGCAATTTGAAGGGCTTTGCTGCCATGTTTAGACGTGGAAGACAGGACATACTCAGCTTTGCCTTAATGGCACTCATTAGTTCTGGAGGATTTAATGCAGCTTCTAGATGTGCCTACTCATTGCCAGGTCTGTTTAAGGGGAGAAACAGGGGCCCACCTCGGGGATCAGGGGTCAGTTCTTTGGGAAGTTTTTTCTAATTATACCCTTTGCTTGTGGAGGAAGACTGTGTTGATCTCTTGAGCTCTCCTCTAACACAGAGCTTATGCTGCCATATTATGCTGATCTGTGTCCTTGTGTATCTCACTGTCTAAACTGTGAACCCTTGAGGACAGGGGTAGTTTGGAAACTGAATGCCTAGGACGCACTATGTATTCAATAAATGTCAAGCAAGTGAAATGGCGATATTCAGCTCCTTTCTTCCACAAGGTCCTCCATCCCTTCCAAGGACAAATATTATACCAGAAATCCTACCAGTTACCCACAACTGGTAGTCAGAATTAGTTCAGAATAGTAGTATCAGTAGGATCAGTAGTAATCAGAATAGCACCATGGACATGAACAGAGTTGAAAAATAAAGGTGATCATAAAATACATAGCAATTGTGCAGGGCATGTATGAAGAACCCTTCCAAACTTGACTGACCCATATAGAGGAACAACTTGAATAAATGGAGCAACATAACATGTTCTTTGGTGGGAAGTGTTAATATAGTAAGTATATCAGTATTGCTTTTGTCCACATTAATCTAAAATTTCAAACAATTCCAACAAAAATTGCAATAGGATTATTCTATGGAATTTGATAGAATAATTCTAAAGTTTAGAAAAAATATTGTTTGAGACCAGTGAAGAATAAAAATGGAAGATTTTATCCCATCAAATTTTAAAATATTATAAAATATAGTAAATGAAAGTAAAATAGCATATAAACTCAGAACATAGAGGCCAGTATAACCTGGACGCCAAAATGTGACAGAGACATTGTAAGAAAAATTAGACTTCATTAACGTAGATGCAAAAATCCTTAACACAATATTCGCAAGTTAAATACAGTAAAACAGAAAAATGATAATATGTCATCACCAAATGATTGGCTTATCCCAGAAATTCAAGATTGGTCTCTCGCTCGCTCTCCCTCTCTCTCTCTCTTCCTCTCGAGAAGCATTTGGAAGTCAATGTACTTCATCATAGTAACAGAATAGAAGAATTTAGAATGGCATAGCTATGATGGGATGTCTAAAAGCAGGCTTGAGTATGTATGGAAACCTAGTACAGGTCCACAATCCATTCTTTGAAATGTTTGGGGCCAGCAGTGTTTCAGAATTCAGGGTTTTTAGCAACTTCCCTTAGTCATATATGTGTTTATTTCCATAGCCAAACACATTAATAGTGACATGAAATGGAATAAATAAAGATAGCAATGGCCTCAATGTTGGTTTAGGTCAGACTTTGCTACCAGACGAATTTTGGCACCATTCTTTAAAAAAACAGGTAAAAAGTTCTTTGTTTTCAGAGCTTTATGATTTCAGAATCTCAGATAAGGAATTAGCAACTTTTTGATATTAAGGTAGCATTTCAAATCAGTGATGAAAGGATTTCTGAAATCTTTTCTGAAAGGTGTTGGGATTACAGAGTAGTCATTTAAGAGAGAAAAAAAGAGGGGCGCCTGGGTGGCGCAGTCGGTTAAGCGTCCGACTTCAGCCAGGTCACGATTTCGCGGTCCGTGAGTTCGAGCCCCGCGTCAGGCTCTGGGCTGATGGCTCAGAGCCTGGAGCCTGTTTCCGATTCTGTGTCTCCCTCTCTCTCTGCCCCTCCCCCGTTCATGCTCTGTCTCTCTCTGTCCCAAAAATAAATAAAAACGTTGAAAAAAAAAATTAAAAAAAAAAAAGAGAGAAAAAAAGATAAAATTAAATCCCTACTTTGTAGCAAGATTACTGATGATTAAATATTTTACTGTTAAAAAATTGAAGTCTATAAAAGCAGTAGAATGAAATATATACCCAATCTTTATTTATAAAGACTTCACTTTCTTGTGATAGTGAAGATCTTCGTAAGCATGACACCAATGGCAGAAACTAGAGAATTAAAAAAAAAAAAAAGACTTCACTATGTGAAGATTAACTTCTAGATAGCGAAGAACCCCATAAATAAAGTTAAAAACTCATGCCAACATGGGGAAAATATTGGCAACATATATGGCAGCCAAAGAGTCATTATAACTCATAATTTAGAATGAACTCTTATAGGTTACTAAACAAAAAAATGAATTCTTTAGCCCAAAAATGGACCAAGAACATGAAAAGGCAGTTAGCAAGAGAAAGACATACAAATGGCTGCTAATCCTCTGCTACTACTCTGACGACTGTTATGACGACTAAAACTAGCCCTATGATTTACCAAGTGTTTATTGTATGTTAGACACTGAGCTAAGGGACTTAAGAAAATACCGAGACAGGTGCAATTATTCACATTTTGCCATGAAGAGGGTCCAGTTTAAGGAGTTCGGTCAGGTCACACATTTAGCAGGGCTTCTGTAACCCAGGACTGTTTGCATCCAATGCTCTTGGTCTTCGGTAGACACTGACTTACCGCCTCTATATATCGATATGCATATGAAAAGAAAATGCAGGTGAAAGCAACGAGAAGTTGCCATTTGTTTTGTCTATCAGATTGGCAATGGTTTAAAAAGAAAACTCATTGGGGCGCCTGGGTGGCTCAGTCAGTTGAGCAGCCGACTTTGGCTCAGGTCACCATCTCGCAGTCCGTGAGTTTGAGCCCCGCGTCGGGCTCTGGGCTGACAGCTCGGAGCCTGGAGCCCATTTCGGATTCTGTGTCTCCCTCTCTCTGACCCTCCCCCATTCATGCTCTGTCTCTCTCTATCTCAAAAATAAATAAACGTTAAAAAAAATTAAAAAAAAAAAAAGAAAACTCATTGCTAGGGAAGGTCAGGGTGTGGAGAAGCCTGTATTCGCTTCTGTAGTTGGTGAGACTGTCAATTGACATGATCTTTCTGGAAGGCAGTTTGTCAATATGTATCAAGAGCCACATCCTTTGACATAGTATTTCGACTTCCAGGAATTTGTCTGAAAGGATTAATTTGACAAGTACTACATGTACAAGAATGTTCAATTCAGTATTGTTTATAAAAGCACAAAGGCTGAAAGAAACTTGTCCATTAATGAAAGACTGGTGAAATCAGTTATAGGAGAGTTGAAGATGTACAGCTATATTTATTTTTGAATATTGTTCCTGATTTACCGTTGGATGGAAAAAGAAAACAGCTGGTTGCAAAACAGTGCGTGTGGTGCAACGCTATCTATGTTTGAGAAAACTCAGTGTTTGTTTGTATACCCATGCATGCCAAGAAAAAAGTGGGACACGGTGTTGACAGTGGGGTAATTATAAGTGATTTATTTTCCTCTTTATGTTTTTCTGTAGTATTTATTGATTTCTTTTTGCTGTACAAATATACTCTGGTTTTTAAAAAGTATTTAAAAGTACTTATTATAATTTTCCCATACTCACGGAACATTCCAACGTGAAGATTAAGCACAAACTTGAGGATTTCATCCAGGTCTGTATATTTACTTTGCTTTTGTTAGAGAGTATTTAGGTACTTCCTGTACTTACATTTTACTCTTTGAGAGTTCACACAGGCATAAGTTCACACATACACATGGTTTCCCACGTTTTTCCAAGAATTGCCAGACTTCTTTTTTACTAATTGTGTTTAAAGTAATGGTTTGCCTGCTGTTTGGTTTATAAATCCAATCAGTGTGAAACTGATGTGAGTAAACTTCTGAATAGACATAAGGGAGTCCTATTCATGTTTGACCAATCAGTAGATCCACAAGGTCAGGTTTCTTTATTGGGCTGACACCGTTTTTTTTTTTTTTTGTTTGTTTTTTTAATTTTTTTTTTTTCTTTTTTTTTTTTTTTTAATATATATATTAAGTAATCTCTACTCCCAACGTGGGGCTTGAACTCAAGAGCCTGAGATCAGAAGGCACATGTGGCACACCAGCTGAGCCTGCCAGGTGCTCCAGGCTGACACCTTCTTAATAACAAATGGAATTTTTAAACCTAGTCCTAAATATAGCTGAAGGAGTCCTGCCCAGGGAACCTGCTGGTTTAGAAAAAAAGTATTATTTCTGATAGGGAGGTAGCCATGTTGGGAATATCGTAGGAGGCTTGATACATAACCTAGAGTTGATAACGAAACTCTGAAAGTTGATACTCTATATGGCATGTGGATAATTTGTATAGTGGCTTTGAACATCTTCCTAACCACTCGACATTGTTTAATGATGAGAACTGTAGACTGGGGAACTAGTGTACATTTTGGTGGCATCTCTGAAGATTTGGATGCAGAGGAGGGAGTTGCATTCGATTGGACTGGTAGTTTAAGAAGGAGATTTTTAACTTGCTTATCAAATGAAGAAGGAACACACTTGTAGTGAAAATGCTGGTTGTGGATTGTTCCAGAGGCCATCTGGGGCAACAGAACAAGATGACTAAGGAAGTGGTTAGTAGCAGTTAAGAGGGTGCATTTTGGAGTCAGACAGACCTGAGTTAAAATCCAATCTTTACTACGTAGCAGTGTTTTTACCTGTGGAAAGTTACCCCAGTCTTTGAGGCTTCGGCTTCGTCATCTCAAAAGTACCAGCCTTATAGGATTGTTGAGAGGATTAAATGAGAGAATTTTTGTAGAGAGCTTAATAGCATCTGGTACACGGTAAATGCTCAGGTTGCTCTTCCAATATATAGTTCAATCTCTTTTAGAACATTTTCATAGTAATACGTGGTATAATGGAAAGAATGTTTACTGTATTATCTAAAAGACCCAGATTTGAACCCTGCATGTGCCTCTTAATAACCCTGTAATCCTCGGCTAGTCACTTATGCTCTGAGCCTTAATTTTCTCTTCTGTGAAATGGGGTCAGTAATGATTACCTTTTCATATGTTTTGAGGATTAGAAATAGTAGGTTGGGGCGCCTGGGTGGCTCAGTCCGTTGAGCGTCCGACCGGTCTAGGTCATGATCTAGCTCGAGCCCTGCGTCAGATTCAGTGCTGACAGCTCTGGAGCCTGGAGCCTGTTTTGGATTCTGTCTCTCTCTCTCTCTCTCTCTCTCTCTCTCTCTCTCTCTCTCTGCCCCTCCCCCACTCGCGCTCTGTCTCTCAAAAATAAACATTAAAAAAAATAGAAATAATAGGCTAAGTATCAAACTCTCTGTTTGGAATTAAGTAGGTATTCAATGAATGGTTACTATTATCATTGTCATAAAGCTAATAAATATCAAAGAACATCTTATCCCTCTTATCTTTGTTTTTTACCTTTTAGTTATAATTCTTTAAGAAATTGAGTGCACGCGGCCATGACTATGCAACATAAGAAAAGTTTAAGAAGCTATCTAAAAATTCATCATAACACGACATTTGGCAAAGAGAAAGGATAAGAATCTGGAGTGATGGGTTGTATTGGTAGAGAAGACCTGACTTTGGGGTCCCTGTCAGGGACCAGTCTCTCGGGCAGAAGCAGCATGAAGGGCAGTGGTTTCATTTCTCACATCACCTCCGCTTACTACACTGAAGGAGTGGGTGCCACAGGTTTCTGATCCTGTGCGGGCTGGCCTGCTGGCCGGGCCTCTAGGATAGCTGCTGGAGGTGCGTCGGCACCGAGAGGCCTGGCTCGTCCGCAAGCGTCTGTGATGTTGTACTAGCTCGTTCCCCTGTCGAGGCTGCCCTCCTGGGTGGGCTTTGTCCACACGTGGCACCTCTGGCTTCATATGTGTACAGTTCGGTGCTTGATGGGATCCATTTGTCTGCCTGCTCCCTCCCTCTTCTCCCTCCCTCTCTTCTTCCTTCCTTCCATCCACCCTTTAGGTGCTAGTAATAACAGTGGACAAAACAGATAAGGCCCTTGCCTTAAGGAGCTTCCATTTTAGAGATTTAAAGCATTCTCGAGTGTGTTATCTCATTTGCTTGCTTGCTTTATTTACTTATTTATTCACTTATTTGTAATGATTGAAGCATAGTTGCAATACGATGTTATATTAGCTTCAGGTGTACAACATAGTGATTTGACAATCCTAAGCACTACTCCGTGCTCACCACGGTAAGTGTCATCACCATCTGTCATTATACAATGTTTATTACAATACTACTGACTATATTCTCTAGTACTTTTCATCTCCATGACTTAATTCGTTTTGTACCTGGAAGTTTGTGTCTCTTAATTCCCTTCACCTATTTTGCCCATATCCCCAGCCCCCTTCCTTCTGGCAGCCACCAATTCTCTATATTTATGGTCTGTTTCTGGTTTTGTTTGTTTGTTTTGTTTTTTAGATTCCACATATAAGCGAAACCATATGGTATTTGTCTTTCTCTGACTGACTTATTTTACCGTAACATTCTCTAGTGCCATCCCTGTCATTGCAAATGGCAAGAACTCATTCTTTTTTATGGCTGAGTAATATCCATATATATATATACACACATATATATACACATATATATATGGATATATATGGTCTTCTTTATCCATTCATCTATCAGTGGACACTTGGGTTGCTTCCATAATATGACTTTTATTATGAATAATGCATTTGCTTTTTAAAACACATATGTGAATTTGGATTTTTTTTTTTTTTTTTTTAGTATTTTGATAGTTGAGGAAATGGAGATATTTTGACATTAAATAACCTACTCAGGGTAATAATGCTATGAATAGAACACATTACTTTTCATTCTTAGTTTAGCACTCTTTCTTCCCCGACACTCTGCTTTCTATTCTAAATCTGTTTTTTTATCATTAAAAATGCTTTTTCACACTGTTTGGTTTTTCTTAATACATTGATCTCAGGTAGCCAAGGGAATTTGAAAGAACATTAAGTGAGTTCAGTGGACCTGCTTTAACCTTTCAGTGCGTTCCCGTTGCTCTTAGGGTGAGATTTCAAACCCAAAAGGGAGTCTGCCATGCCCTGCATCAACTGCCTGTGCCACCTTCACAGCTCTAACGTGGGACACCTTCCCTCTGTTACCTGTCTTCTGGATACATTGGCCTTTCTTCCTCACCTCAGAAGCATTGTGTTCTTTCCAGATTCAGGCCTTCGCACATGCTGTTCCCTCTGCTTAGAATGCTCTTCTCTGTTCCCCTTCCTGTCCCTCCACCCCTGTCTTCATCAAGCTTCACTCAGTTCATGGGTCTCAGCTTTAATGTCACTTCTTTTTTTTTTTTTTTAACGTTCATTCATTTTTTTTTTTTAATTTTTTTTTAACGTTTATTTATTTTTGAGACAGAGAGAGACAGAGCATGAACGGGGGAGGGGCAGAGAGAGAGGGAGACACAGAATCGGAAACAGGCTCCAGGCTCTGAGCCATCAGCCCAGAGCCTGACGCGGGGCTCGAACTCACGGACCGCGAGATCGTGACCTGGCTGAAGTCGGACGCTCAACCGACTGAGCCACCCAGGCGCCCCTAACGTTCATTCATTTTTGAGAGACAGAGAGCATGAGCGGGGAAGGGGCAGAGAGAGGGAGACACAGAATCTGAAACAGGCTACAGGCTCTGAGCTGTCAGGACAGAGCCCGATGTGGGGCTCGAACTCACGGACTGTGAGATCATGATCTGAGCTGAAGTTGGATGCTCAACTGACTGAGCCACCCAGGTGCCCCTTTAATGTCACTTCTAAAGGCAGGCCCTCCTCAATCCCCAGCCAAGGTCAGATCCCTAGCCCTGTATGCTTTCTCACAGCACTCTGTGGTTTTCCTTCACAGCATGCTGGCCCCAAACCATGGCTTTGTTTACTGCTTTCCTCCCCTCTTGGAATGGCTAGAAGATGAGCTCCATGATGGCAGAGACCCCGGTTATCTTAATTCTCACTGCTGTCACCTCAGCTAGCCCTGGGCCTTATAGTAGATGCTCTAAAAATATGTGAACAAACGAATGATTACTCAAGCAGCATGGAACTGAGAGTGGCACGAGCAAATTTAAATTGATTATGGTTTGTTCAGTTTTGGCTCCCTCCAGAATGTCATTCTAGCAATGGAGGGAGTTTATGAAATGGTGGTGGAGGTTTCCCATGTTTTACTAATATTTAAATAAAGAATGGGAAAGCAACTCCTAAGATTTGGAAAGTTAGTAAAGTGGCAGTAAAAAGTGACAAAAGGGGAAAACAAAACCTAATATAGAGCCTGGGGGAAAAGAATAAGCCAAGTCATTTGTTTCGGTGTCTGTGTCCCAATAAATTGAGTAGTTTGAAGTCAAATACTGGAACTAGTTTGTGTTTATATCCTCAAAAAGAGTAAAGTGCCTGGCTCATAGTAGCTGCTGAATCAATGTGGAATGAATGAATGAATGAATGATACACCTCTTACCTTTGAAGCTGACTTCTTGTATTCTCACTGCTGATATTAGAAACAGCAATAGTACAATTTATGGAAAGAAGACTGGATTTAGAACCAGAGACACCTGGGTTTAAGACTGCATTGAGAATGAGAATAAGTATGCCTACTAAATGGACTTGTTGGGAGAATGGTGAATAGATGGTGTATATAAAGTGCTTAGCAAGTACCAGGAAGATATAACAGGTCCTCAAGAGATTTTTAGCTCTCCTGTTCTGCCTCTCTCCCTTTGGTCTAGTGCCAGAAGGCTTTTGAGGCATATGGTATGTACATTGTTAAAATAGAGAAAGAGAATCTGAGAGCATAATAATGGCAACAGAGCTATGACGTGAATCGGTACGTAGCCCTTGTGTCTGTCAAAGCAAGCAAGCCGCTGGGATGCTTAAACAGCAGTGCAGCGCACTGCGTAGGAATTGGGGAATGATGTTCCTATTATTCTTGTCTATGGGCAGCCTATTACTAGAAAAGAGAGACCAAACTGATTTCTAAAGCCCTCACATTCAAAACTTTCTGTTTTGACATTCGTTGTTCTGTTTTTCCCATCTTTTCTTCCAGTTACCGCCTCATCCCAGCTCTTCCTTGGATTATTGCTTCTATTTGTTCTCAATGGTAGTTTTATTCTGTTTGCAACAGTAAACTCTCTGTTTTATTTCCATCCATGCCAATTCCAATTGTTATGACGGGTAGCGCGGAGGGTATGTTAAATGTTGATAGATCCACTGGTTTCCTTGAGTTCTACACTGATTTCTTTTAGGATACGACTAGGTAATCCAGTTATTCTCCAGTAACCCAGCGCCCCACTGCCCCCCACCAAAGAGCACAGAGAAGTGTGGCCAGGCTTTTTTTCTTTTCCTTTGAGGACAGAGCAAGAACAAATGGTTTCAGACAATAATGTGACAGACTTAAGATCAACCAACATGGTCTCTATGAGCATATGAGGCTCATTATGCTCATTATGGTTAAAAGCTACAAATCATTTTACAGCCACACTAGCTTAGTTCTTTCTCTCTTTTTAATTTTTATTTTATCTTTAAATTTTTCTTAATTTTAATTTTATTTTATTTGGTGCAAAATATGCAAGGCACTAGAGATATAAAAACAATTCGTTCCTTAAGGAATGTGAGTCCAGCAGGAGAGACAGATGTCCTCCCCTGTCCCTCCCCTGGAGGAACAAACGTGCTGCTGTCTGACAGGGGTAATCTAGGTACCTGTACAAGCAGCAAAGGGGGCCGTGATGACTTAGGTCTGGGACAGGTGAGAGATGGCGACGTGGGCCAGCTGTTGAAGAGTAAATTAGAGTTTGCTATGCAGATAGGGTTGGAGAGGGAATTCTAAGTAGAGGAAACAGTGTATGGAGAGACAGGGAGACATGGGCTTAGCATAGTGTGTGTGCAGGAAACTCCCAAGTAATTAGATTGCTCGATTGTTAAGTATAAAGGCTGTTGTGAAGTCTGGCAACGCAAGGTAGGTCATGGAATTTCTGTCTTCGGAGTCTTAAAAATCACACGAAAGTATTCACATCTGCTTAGGATGGTTTGGGTATTATTTTTGTCAGAGGTAGAGGCACATGACCGTAAGTGTTAGATATGTCAATGACTTTTATGTAAACATTGAAATTATATTAATTAATTTAAAGAATGGCCTCAAAATTTGCACTTCGCTATATTTACCTGTTTTGTATGTACAGTTTTCAAGTCACCTAACTAAGGCAGGCTGTTGTTTGTTTTTTTATTTTTATTTTTTTAAGTTCATTTATTTATTTTGAGAGAGACAGAGACAGCGTGAGTCGGGGAGGGGCGGCGAGAGAGGGAGACAGAATCCCAAGCAGGCTCCGTGCTGCCAGGAAAGAGCCCGATGCGGGACTTGAACCCACAAAACCGTGAGATCATGACCCCAAGCTTAAACCGTGAGTCGGACACTTAACCGACTGAGCCACCCCAGAGCCCCACTAAGGCACTCTGTTGTACAGAACTCTGCTCCCTCTCGGTGAAACAAATGCGTGTTCATAAAAAACAGTTCAAATTTAGTGTCAACCTTTCTTCACTGGGAGGGTGGTTTCTTTTGGAGCAGAGGTAGTTCCCATGGAATCGATGTAAGAGTCAGAAGAAAAATGGAGGGCGGCCCCTCCTTGTCCACTCTTGGCTGCCTAGGAGCGGAAAGGCCCCTTGGATATTGTATGTCTTTACATGGGCCATGTTGCCTCTTTCACGGCCTTCCCGGGCCCGAGGAACTGGGGAGTCGCCTCCTAGTTCTGAGCCCTGGAGCAGGACTGCTGTGCTCGCAGTTGCATGCTTTTTATGGAACAGGGAATGTTGTTTAGGGAATCTAGGCAGCTGGAACCTGCCGCATTAGCAATTTGGACTAAGGAAGAGTTTCAGAGTGAGAAAATAAAGCTCATTATATAATTTCATGTGGGTATTTAGGAGGCTGAGAGGGGAGGGGATGACAGTATTATGAAGGCAAGCAGGAGAGTTTCGTAAACAGCTCCCTCTCTATTCATTTTTACTGTAAGAGCTGGATTTAAACAGGGTGATCACGTGGCCCATTTTGCAAAGGGCAGTCATGTTCCTCTGGTGTTTCTTAGCTGTTTTGTCAGTTGGAGCAAAACAACAGCGCTGCTCATTTTTTGCAGGGTTAGAGGAGAAAGGAAGGGCTGGCAGAAGAATGGGGTGGGAAGCTGGAGGAGAGAGGAGAGGCCAAGAGTGTCAGACTGTGGGGACAAGGACCTGAAGGAGGCCCGTTGGCCTCGGGGATGGAGCCTGGAACTCTGCCTTTTTTGAAGCCTGTTGACGATCTCGTCGTAACTTAGCCTTTTGTGGAATCTTCCACGAGATGCAGTTGCCAACTTCAGTCTTCCTAGAGAATAGAGCCTGCTCACTCTGTTATGAAGTCTGCCCGGAAGGGCTGGCAAAGCAGGCCCCCTCCTTAGAACGAGGATAACACCAACATGAAGTGAAAATCCTCTCTCTGCTAAGAAAGCACACTCAAGTCTTCACACCTACCCCCCACCCCGCCCTGCCAGAAAACCCCACTGACACCCCAGCAGCCCTCAGCAGAAACTGAAGTTGACGTCACTGTAACCTTTGTCTCTGCCTTTTTGTGCGTAAAGTGTTGCCCTCCTATTTCATCTTTATAAGCAACGGAAATCTTACTTCTTTCCAGAAAATCACCTAAGGTAACAGGGACCAGATTCAAACAGAATAAAGATCATTAAGTGAGTCTGACTTAAAAAAAGGAAAAAGGGGACCAAAAAAAGGGAAGAAAAGAATGTGCCTACTTGTTGGCCTTCAAATGTGTCTTAAGGGGAAATCATTTAGGTTATGGGTGGTTTCTTGTTCTTTCATACTAACTTATGGTAGTAAAATTTGATTTTGAAAGGATACAGGGAGTTTGGGAATAGAGAGTTTTATGTTCTTTGCTTCTTCCCTTTTTCTCACAGCAGAACAGACAGATAGCTGGCTGTAGAGACACTTAAACTGAGATTTCTGACTGACTTTGACGATGATCAGGATGTAGTGGGAAGTGTGGTGCTACGGGGTAGGCAGCTCCCCGCAGGAGAACGAGGCTGGCCGAGCACTCTTTCCGTCCTTCTCTTACACCCAACTGGGAAGACTTCGAGCCGTGATTGACGGAGCCTCTTCTTTTAAAAATGCGTACACTGCCCATTTCCGACAGGTTTGAGGCTGGTGTCACTAATCTTAACAGGACATACATATTGAAAGCATGTATTACTTGAAATCAAATGCAATGTCTTATTTAGGTTTTATTAAATTATCCTGTTTTCAGGGTATGCCAACAGGCTAAATTTGCCTGAACTATTGAGATTTTAGATTATCTAACTTTTTCTGGCATTGCAAGATTTTCTTAAGTAAAAGCTATTAAGATTAAATGTCAGTATCCTATAAATCCTTCTAGGAAAATATAATCAGAAGCACCAAGGCTATCTCCTACCGTTGGTGGTTTCCGTTCTCTCGGCTCTCAGAGCTGTGACAATGTCCTTGAATTTCAAGAATTCAAAAGATAAATAAAAATAAAACTCGTAGTTTTAAGATGGAGAAAAGGAAAGATGCTGGCAGTTTTCTGTTTTTAAATTAGTCATTCTCACCTTCAAAATGGAAAAAAACCAGAAATCTTTTTTTCATATATTAAGAACAAAAATGAGCTTGTCTTTGTGAATTAATGCAGAGACCGGTGTTTTATGGATGAACATTAATAATCATTGTGGAGGCTACTAATTGCAACACTGTTTTTGATTTATTGTAAATATGCCCTCAATTTTCCTCCTCATTACCAACTGCCTTCTTTAATTACAAGAGGGCTTTCATTAAAACGCTTGAATCATTTATTTTGAAGCATCTGACTTTAGAAAGAGTTTACTGATTTTTAGAGCATAAAATACAAACATTTGTATTTTAGGATACAAAATCATAAACCAAAACTTTATGTGGGGAGTTTGGCCAAAGATACAAAGAAATATAGAAGGGAAAGTATATTTAATACTGTGCACATTTGTACAATACAGCATGTGACATTTGGATTCAGAGTTTTAACTGTAGCAACCTCATCTGTTTAGTAATGGTTTTTAAAACAGGGGGAAAAAAAATCTACCGAAGCTGACCAGGTATTTACTAGATTTTTAACTTGGTTGAGCTGAAATTAGAGAGCAAAGCAGGATAATTAGAATAACTTTTTAGTGAATATCTAAATATGCATTTTTTTAACATTTCACTTAAATGTGAAGAAATCCCCCAAATTAGAGACCCATTAGCTGTGTGAAAGGAATTCTGAGAGTTATAAGCTATCCACAGTTTTCTATGTCATGAAGATTTTTTTTTTTCTAAAAATAATTTTGCAGGGGGATTTTAAAATTTGTTAATTTTCCCAAATGCATTTACCAAAGGTTTTATTTTAAACAATGAAAAAAATTTTTTAAGGAAGCTGAGTCAGTTCATTTTTGTTTTAGTGTTGCTGTGATTAATACATGAAAATTAGAATGGAATGGATTTCTGTGAAAGCTATAGTCCTAACATCAGTACCTACCTAGGAAATGCAGGAGGCACATTTGATCACTTGTAATCAGTTTGAAATTTTCTGATCTTTTTTTTTTTTTTTTTTTTTTTAAAGCCTGTATTGGCTAATAGCATTGTGTGGCTAGTTATTTATTCTTGGCACAGCAGTTGAGTGATTTTTGTATACCTATAGCTTTTTCCTAATAGTTAGGAATATGTCTATTTGTGATATAAAAAAAAGTATGTACATTTGATAATTTTGTTGTGTAGAATACTTAATACCTGTTAGGAGTTGTTTGGATTGACTTTCGGTTTTAAAACTGCTCTGTAGTTTGGTGACTCCTGCAAAGATTTTGGCTTTCTCCGTGACTTGCCAGCTAAATAATTTTTGCAGTATTTTCCTTTGCTTTCTTATAAACATTTAAAAATTTTCCTTGCTTTTCCGTAAGTCCAACCATTAAGCTAGAAAGCACTGAAGTTACTATAAAATTGCCCTTTATTTTTTCATACATCGGGGAGGAAAGATAGATTTTGTGTATCCCCTGTGAGCTGTTAAAACAAAAATACTTCGGGCTGCTCTTCTCGTGGAGCGGTCTACTTGTCTTATTACAGATGAAATGATTTTGTCTGACTGCCTTGCTTCAAATGAGTTTTGTTGCGTTCATGCTTAGGCAAAGATATTTAATTTTATATTTGTTGAGAGTTTCCTGTAGTATACTTCTCCCCTATCTCAGGCTCCCAAGTTTGGGATAAGCATAGAATCCTTTTAGGACTACAGGTAACTTTTCACTGAAAAGCAAGACTCATGTAAAATAGTGACTAAGGATTGTGAGTCCTTACTTAAAGGTTATCAAGAAAAAAAGTGAAAATGCCAAAGACAGTGCTGTGACAATAGAAACTTTATTTCCTCCGTAAAACCCTGATACCCCACAGGAGGCCTTGGATCCTGTCCTCAGCTATCAAAAATGGTTAAATATGAAAGTAAAGGTGACGTGAAAGTGTAAGACATTCTGTGCCGAAGGCCCACTGTTCTCAAGGTGTGCGGTTATTAATCTTGGTTTGAATTTACAAATTATGTAGTCTGAGATTAATTTGCAGATAGGGTAGATGGAAGTTAGTTCATGGGGTTTAAAATGAGGAGGCTGGCGAAATAATACTCATGAGCCTTTCTGCTTCTGTTTTTGACTCTCTGGAAATGCTGTTAGATAGTTTTACTGTTTTGTATGCCTTTAGCTGTGGTTGAAGTAAACAGGCTTAGAAATCAAACGTATTACTTCTTTGTAAAATAAGGGGCTGGACTGTGCTCTTTCTAGGCTGTTTCCAGAGATGTGAATCTCCGATTCTGAACTCTTGTTAATCATTCTATGCTTCACCTTTTATGCAAGCCATGATTTTTGTTATCTGATTTGCAAGTCAATGTTATGGCAAGTTCTCTATTGTGATGCAGAAAAATCTCAGCCTCAGGTCCTAGCCGATATCAACAACCCAAAGGCGATATTTCAAACCACCTCAGAAAGAAAAATCTTTTTAAAAGATGGCAAACTTTGCTTTCCTGTTAACCCAAAATGAAGTTCTCAAGCGGCATCTGGCTCTGCAGGGTAATCCAATCTATTTTAATGCAAAGATTTTCCAAGAAGGCAGGAAACAGTGAAGGGGAAAGCTTTCAGGCATCTGCTGTTTTGTTTCCAGATCCCTTGTGTTAATTTAATGTTTCTAGGGAACCGGGCTCTTTCTTTTTTCTCAGAATGCCTTCTCTAGGAACTGGTGAGTGCGGTGGCGGCGCTGTGCGAACTGCAGATAAGCCGAGAGTTTGGCTCGGGGCGCTCGTCGGTCCAGTGCAGCCTTGACCGGGAGGCGGAGAGTCACCCCGTCGCCCCGAGGGCGCCCTGGGTGTGATCTGCGGGTGACTGGGCAGTTTCTCTTCGTTCTCAGCCTATTACGCAAAGGCAGCGCCCGGCGTGACAGAGGTATACTTGAAAGACGTGTTTATTTGCGTTCGTCCAATTTGGCCTTAGTGAAAGGTAAATATGAAGTGACTGGCTTGTCCTCACTCCACCAAAACCAGGGAATCTCAGCCAATCTCAAGGAAACAAACCAAACCTAACGCGAACCTGAGTGAAATGTGAATCTTGTACGAACACTTGCATTTGTGTCTGGGAAAGAGAATACAGGGAAAATTGGCATTCCTTACAGCAGCCTACTGCTTCAGTAAATTAGCAATCACAGGTTGCCGGGAAACTTCTTGCTTTTGTGTGATGAGCAGGTTCTGCAGATTTTGTTGTGAAGGGACAAACCGTACTAGTAGTCAGGTGTTTGTGTGACCCAGGGACATTAACACGTTGTGTTCTGGGTCCCTTCTTATCAGGGCAGGTTCGCTGGGTCCCTCTCACCTTCTCATCCTCCACTTCAGAACCAGAAGGAGAGATCCAAACTTCACTTTTGAAAAGGAATTCTACAGAATGAAAAACAAAAGCCTGCCCTCTAAAATAGTTTTGTTTCTGTATACTCATGTATGTTATTCTTATTTAGAAACTTAGAATGGTAAGAATTTATGTTGCTGGGAGAATGACCCTGTGCACCTTAATGTTGGAGTTTAAGTTCATGTGCCTGTCTGTATATAGAATGATAGCACCTTAACCAGGACTCTGAGAATGCCAGAGTTCTTGTAGCAGCCAATATAACTCTGTTACTAAGTGGATGAAATCACAGAATTTGGAGTTGGAGGTGGAGCTCATTCAGGCCTTTTTTTTTTTTTTTTTCCCCTATGGAATTGTAAGCATCCTAGAACATTTCTGACTGACTTTTGAGGTAGTCCATTTTGTGGCTGGAGAGCTCTAATTATTAGAACATTATTCCTTGTATAAAATTGAATTCCCTCTGTAATTAAAATAATTCAGCGTAATCTCTTTCAAATCAACTGGTTAGTAACCTTAATTACACAGTGAAGTTCCTTCACAGCACTACCTCACAGGGGATGGGAATATTGGGGGCACATCTTTAGAATTCTGCTTACCACATCCTTCCAGGTACAGCTTTCCTGTGATGGTAATAGTCCTAATCCATCATCTTAAAGAGATTTTAAGCACCTTAAGTCTCAGAATTTTGCAAGGTAAAATTAAAATTTAAAAAGGCCAGGTAACATCAAATATTAAGACTTTTTCGAGGTTTAATAAAACATCACCTCTAAGTTTTGTTTTGTTTTTTTCAACTTAGACTTTTATGTTGCAAAATCTCCACCAGTCTTCTTGTTTCATTTTGTTTTTGGCATCATATGGGGTAACATCAAATAGATTTCAGTTTATAGTACCAATATCATATGTAATACTAATAATTGCACTTTAGAAAGAATAGTTTTCCTCTGCAGCCTGATTTCAGCCTTGGTGAGTTTTTGATCTATTCAAATAGAATTCGGTCAGCATCCAATTTGGGATAAGAAACTGACCTAGCTACCAGTTACTCATACCTAAGATGTGCTTGACTGTGTGACTTCTGTCGTAGGGCACATATAAACACCTTTTTCACTTCTTCTGGAGCTTCTTACACTTTGGGCCGGGGGTGGGCAGGCTTACATTATGTATCCTAATTTACTATTTATGGATCTTGACCGCCATTTGTTACTTAAATTCTAATTTTTCCTTTCAGAAATGTTAACTAGATAACTCTTCAGAAGTATGGATTCTATAAGGAAAAATTCGAATGCTTTGGAACCACTCAAAAGAAAAGAAAATGTTGCTCACCAGATGCAGCCATAGAACAGAAAGCATTTGGCTCTTAGGGGTTTTGTGACTACTCTTTGGGATTTCCCCGTCTTTCAGTAACTCCATTGTCTTCCAGTAACTCCAGCAAGTAGGGGGTCTGCTGCAAAGAGTGGGAATTTCATAATTTCAGGCTCAGATGTGGTGCTGTGGGAAATAACTGATGGTCTGGGGATATGGAGTAGAGAGATAGCTTGAATGCCGAGACTTGAAACTCGTGTCTCCCCACCCAGCCTTTGGGGTAAAGTGATGGTCAAATCTCAATCACATAGCTCGGGTGACAATATATATATTTGAAACACGCAACATAGCTAAGATGCTTTTTTGCTTTCCCTAATTTATGATCATATAATGAATGATGGCCATGGGCATTTTGGTATAGAAGGTTTTAATTATGGCTCAGTATTCCTGCAGTTAATCAAGTAGAATGATTTAGAGTTCTGTTACTACTGAAGTCTTTACAGCTGGGAGTAAATGGATCCATGCCAGTACATTATTAAGTATACAGTTACTTATTTGTTTATTTATCCAAACTCCACCTTATTAAAAGAAGATTTTGAGGAAATTTACACATACAAACACATCCACTGCTTCCCCTACTACCACCACCGCATAAAACAAATAGATGAAGAAATTGGGCCAAAGGAAAATAGGAGAAAAACAAGGCTGGTATAACTTTACAGTGTAAAATTCTATATAGGAGCTACAGGAAGGCTATAAATTTGGCTCTGGTTTTTCTACCAAACAAAATGGGAGAAAAATAATCAGCTACAGGATTCATCACATTCGTAAGATGATTGGAATTTTCCTTTGAACGTATCTTGTGTTGAAAAGGGCACTTGATGCTTTCCTTCTGCTAGAAAGGTAAACTTTGGCAATAAAAGTCTTATAAACATAATTTGGCAGAAATATAAATGAACAGAAGGACAGAATGGAAGCAGTTAACAGAATTTCTAGTATTACCTCTCTTTTCTTTGGTCCATGTTCTAATATTCCAACACTCCTCAGTGTATAGGGAAGTGCAAGAAGATTGGCCTTTTTTTTTTGAAGCTGAAGACTTCCTTGAAGATTGTGTGGGAATGGGAAGCAGGGTCGGATCTTTTTTTTTTTTTTTTTTTTGCAGGATGGAAACCTTTTATCATGAAGAATTTTTCTTTATTGTATACTTTTATATAGTTTCCAACCCATGAATTAGTGGTGTCCCAAAAGTTCATTTTTAAGTTGCTTGTTTGAAATTAAGAATATATTTTCCTAAAGAAATGATGCTGTCTGTGACCTAATTTCAGACTTGCGATGAACCCAAGGTTCAAAGAGGTTAAATCTGAATAAAGACAGGTCTACAGTTCTGTATTCAAAACCTTTGAGGCCAGATTTTGCTGACTCTAGATTTTTTTTTTTTTTTTTTTTTTGTAAAGGATAATATTGTGTATATAACAGTTATTACATAGCACTGCAGTGTGGTCTGGAGCAGGATCCTATAATCAGACACATTAATACTTCTGCAGTGAAACTGATGAATATTCACACTCAGTGGGATAAATAAAAACTATAAATAACCACATGTCAGTTCAGGTCCGGTTTTGTCGCCAAATGAATTCAGGCCAAATGAGTTCAGGTCAGGTCAGGTTTTGCTGCCAAATGAGTTATGAAAAAACTTATGGTTTTCAGAGCATTTTGGATTTCAGATTAGTGGATCTCTATTATCTTTCTTTCTTTCTTTCTTTCTTTTGTTCTTTCTTCTTCTTCTTCTTCTTCTTCTTCTTCTTCTTCTTCTTCTTCTTCTTCTTCTAAATAAAAAGGCTGCTGCTATTATAAACCCTAACCATAATGTAATGTAATTTTATGGAAAAATGTGTTGAATTCCAATTAGGGAAGCTAGTAAGCCATCACACTGTTGTAGCCCTGCAGCAAGAGTGAAGTGTTTCAATCAGGCCAGAATCAGAGAGGGGAGGCTCTTGTCAGGCAGGTGCTGGTGAAAGTGCGAGACCAAAGTGGAGGGGGGGGGGGCTGGTAAGAAGCATCAGGGGAGAGTGGGGAGAGCCGGGGTGGGAGGTTTTCTTTCTTTCTTCTTACTATTCATTACTCTACCTTGTCCCCCCAGATTTCCTTTCCTCCTAATGTTAGGGTGGGGAGCAGGGCAGTGATGTTAGGATGGCATTTCCCCTCCCCTCTACTCCCATCCTTTCCCCACAACTGCCTGTAAAGACATCAGATGGTGCCAGAAATAACGTAGCTTTTAAAGGTAGTTATACCTAAGTCTAGATCCTCCCTCTCCTCCCCTCTAGCAATGTGACCTTAGATGGTTTATTCAGTTTACAAAATGGGGAAAAAAAAAATCTGATCTGCTTCCTAGGGTGGTTGAGAAAATTCTAGATTCTGAGGTCAGTGTGATGTTGTTATGTGAAAGTGCCTCACACAGAATGAGTGTTCAATAAATAGTAGTATCTACCAGCATTGTTGTCCCCTCACATACCTTCCAGTAATTCTCTCCCGACTTTGGCTGAGGTGCAGGGAACCAGGGCCTGGGTGGAGTTGCAGTGTATCTAGAAACGGGGAGGGAAGACTCTTCTCAACTGATGGAGAAGTGGTCTGCAGAGGCATGAAGGCCCCACAGTGTGAGCATTTGTATCTGGCCTGACCAGGGTGTCCAGTCTCTCTTTAGAGCCTGATCCTGGCTTGGTAACCCTTCAGACTCGGAAGCTTCTGGAAGAAGGAATAATCTGTGTGCCTTCTGAGAGTTAGGATGGAACCAAATGTCTCTGGGGCTTATCTGAAGCTGTTTGCAGCCATGAGGGCTGATATTGCTTCATGGGCTGGGGCCTAGTAGGAGTAGCAGGAGGACTTCCAAGAAGCGACAAGAAGTTGCATTACCTATTCTAGGGAATAGAATCTACCTATTCTAGGGCTCTGATGTGGGACCTGTTGGGTGGTAATCTAGTTCTTCATATTGACCACATGCATTCTTTCAATAATATTAAGTGCTTAGGTACTGTTCTGGGGATGTAATGGCTAGTGACGTAGACAAGATCCCTGCTGTCGTGGAAACAAGTGAGCGTACTAAGTTAGGAAATAGTAAGATGCAGGCAGATGGGGGCTCCTTGAGTTGGGGTGGTTAGGAAAGGTCTCTCTGAGGAAGTGGTATTGAAGTTGGGTTCCAAAGGATGGACAGAGTTAGTTAGCCATGTCAGGAGAATCCTAGATAGAGAGCCAGCAAGTTTGAAAGACCTAAGATGGGGAGGAGCTTGGTTCTTCCTAGGGTCTTCAGAGGCCATGTTGGAGCTTCATGACCAAAGGGGAGAGAGGATCAGGGATGGAGGGAAAGGCAGGTGGGCCAGACCTTGCTGAGCCTTGTAAGCTCTGAACAAGAATATGGATTTCATTTGAAGAACAAGAAGCTCCCGAAGGTTTTTAAGCAGGGAAGGAATATGGTTTGCATGAGTCTACTTTGCCTCTGTGGGACATCATGTAATATTAAAAATTGGCAGGGTTAGGTTCTTTTGGCAATATTCCAGTATTTCCCTTGTTTTTAACTCAAATGTAAATAATTTGATGTCATTTGCCCCTCTTTTATTTTTTATATTTTCTCTTCAAATCCAATTAACAATTGTCATTAAATTGCTTTTTGGTGAAAGAATGCATGACAGTTACTTCTGTAATATTGAGCAGTTCTCCTATTACCTGTTGTTGCTGTTGTTTTTATTCCTACTGGGGATTTTGTCTGTTGTCCATTTATCGTCCAGCACACCCATCCTTTGCTGCCAGCATTGACATGTTTTCTCTTTTAATCCTTCCTCTTTTCCTCCCTTGGTTTTATACTTATGATAGATTTTTTTGTGTTTGTCCATTTCTTTTGGGACCTTTGGGGCATTCTCTTTTGGCTATGCTGATTTCTTACACAGAATTTGGTTCAGTGTAAAAAAAAAAAAAAAAAAATAACAGACCTGGTACCACACCTTGTACATAGTAGGTTCTCAGTAAAGTCTTGTTATTTAAATGAAAAAATAGCAAGATCTGGGCTTTTGTGGTGAATGTGAGCAAGAATATGTCCTATTTATGCCCTTAGATGGGCTGTTGTCTAAGTGGGGCCACTTAAGGACTAAAGGTCATTGTTTGGAATAGGACCCTGATAATGGGAGGTAAGTACAATGTGGAAAGGAACTTCGGGGTATAAATTTGACACCCGAACCTCAGATCTAGCCTCTGTTCTGGCTTTTTAATTAGGTGGGTTTTCAGGGAAAAAGTATAGTTGTTATATCATAATGGACAACTGAATCAGGAGTTTGTTCAGTTTAAGGAAAATGTTCTGAAACTTGGTAATAAGTTAATAAGACAAAAGTAATAACCTTTTAAAATCATACTAGAGCATTCTACAGTAAGACCTAAGGGTCATCGGAGATTCTCTAGAGAATGTAAATTTGTGGGTCATCTCATTCTCTAGACAATGTAACTTTGTTTTATGTATTAACTGCTATTAATTAGTACCCGGACTCTGGTAAAGTTAGAAGTTAACTTACAGAAAATTGTTGTGATGCAAATGATTTTTGTCAGGTAGAAGAGATAACCTGAGGGTTAAGTTTTATTGACCTATAGAACATTAGCTGGTTTTGTGTGTAATTTAACGATCTTGTTTCAGTTTTTTTTTTTTAAATTCACTCTGTTTTTTTTTCGCTATAACAATTTTTTTTACCACCTTGCTGTTTTCCCCATTAATAAGTTACATAGGTCTTTGACATGTGCTCACTACATATTTATATATCGACTGTATTTTTAGCCTTTTAAAAAATATATTTTGACATTCACATTCAGTAAAGTCCTTAGACCTGAACGTACATGTCATTATCCAAATTACCTAATTGTATGTTACCACATGACTTCTGAATAGAAACATTATAGATGTCACAATAAGGGGAATTCTAGTGTGATACATAGTTAAAAATTTTGCTTCCAGAAAAGCTGTACTTTAAGAGGTTCTCTGAGGGCATCTGCCCCTATTCAAGTTCGATGTAAATAATCTTAATTTTAGCCAGTCTCAGGGAGAGCTCTCATTGAACTGACCCTGGGAATGGGCCTGTATTCGCCGTACTCTTTCTTATATGGTAGCAAAATAAATAAGTAAGCTTGAGAGTCTTTCCCCAAATATAGTCTTGCTTTTTTTGCTTAAAAAAAAAAAAAAAGAGCATGAACATAATTATAGGAAAAAGTAGATTCTGAATTGTTTACCATAAAGAATTGCTAGACCCAAAGCATAGGAAGTCACTTCCAGCTGCATTTGGAAGTTCAGCATGCTTAGTGTTTATTTCCTCAAGGGTTCTTTTTTTTTTTTTTTTCCAACTTTTTTTTAAATTTATTTTTGGGAAAGGAGAAAAAAGGACATGAACAGGGGAGGGGCAGAGAGAGAGGGAGACACAGAATCGGAAACAGGCTCCAGGCTCTGAGCCATCCGCCCAGCGCCTGACGCGGGGCTCGAACTCACGGACCGCAAGATCGTGACCTGGCTGAAGTCGGCCGCTTAACCGACTGCGCCACCCAGGCGCCCCAATTTCTTCAAGGGTTCTTTACCGACAATGAAGGCAAGCTGTCAGGACCTGATGCTGTTTTCCTGTCCTCTTTGTCGAAACTGGAAGTTCACTTAAAGTCGCTATTAACTGAAACCTACATTAGTATGTGTTCTGCCCCACTAAAAACCTAAGGAAGATTGACTCTTTATTTGAACATATGATACAGTGAGAGAAAAACTAAGGGCGTAAAACATTTATTTGGTACCTCTTGGTAAACTCTTAACTTCTCCATCGCTGCTCAAAGGAATCTTAGAACTGATCTCAGTCAAGGCTCTAGCATAATGCTTTATTTACATGCTTGGCTCTAAATTTTTACTTTTGACTGCTCCTCTCAGGATAGCTCTGGAATTTGAATCTCCTTTCCAGAGCTTTATTCTCATCTTCAACAGTTTTTGTTTTATTTCCCACACTGTAGTCACTGAAGGATGTTTACGTACCTGCTTTGTTAGGGACCGTCCTATTTTATGCCAATACCATTCTGAGTAGGGTTCCTTTTCACTCTCAGAGTTATCCCTGTTTTTATGGCAAACTATATGGTCACCCTCCTTTTCCCTGGTTAGATGTGATTAAGGCTTATTAATCCAAATCTTGTTTGCCTTCTCTGGTCTCTTGGCTCCTTTTTCCCCCTTTCCTATATGTTGCAGAAGCCAAAAAAAGAATAAGCAGCCAAGTGAATGTGTTTTCCCAATTCATTCTACTGTCATTTTTACCCTTTTAAAAAGAATAACTTCATTTACTCATAATCTTAGTAAGTAGCATTTATTGAGCACTTACTACATTCCTGACATAGTTCTTTACTAGGATTACTCACAACAATCTTATGAGACAGGTACTGTTATTATCATCCCCATTTTATAAGATTGGACAGATGAATAACTTGTCTCGGGTCACACAGTGTAGAACATACCTTTGAACCCAATTCGTCTGACTTTTGAGTTCCTGCTGTTGACTACAGGTGTATGTGTATTGTTTATTCAAATGTATGTAGTAGCTGGATCTGGTATGAATTGATAGTTAACATCGAATGGTTCATTTGTCAGCTGGAAACTTCACACTATAAAGTTTTATATTAGTTATCTGTTGCTGCATAACAAACTACCCCCAAATTTAGCAGCAGCTAACAGTAAGCGTTTATTATCTCACACATTTTCTTTTAGTCAGGGATTTAGAAGGGCCTTAGCTGAAGCTCTGGCTTGGGATCTCTCATGACATCTCAATATGTCAACTGGGACTTGAGTGATGTGAAGGCTGGCATGCTTCTGGAGAATACACTTCCCAGATGGTCCACTCACGTAGCGTGAGTGTCCAGCATTAGGCTTTTTTATTGTGATGTAAGTGCCTGGCATTATGTTTTTCATTGCTGAGGCATTTACTTCAAAGACATCCATCTTGAATAAACGTATTTCTAGCTGTGTAACACAGCTACTAGCAAAACAACTAGATAAGGAGCCAGGCTGCCCCCATCCATGAAATTCCCCTTTTAGAAAGCCCCTGGTAACCTGGATAGCTGACCACTTGGGTGACTCTGCTTCTCCCTTCTCATGCCTTAATGCTTTAAATTTGCCAATAAGGAGTGAAGCCATGAACTCCTAGGCACCCAGCCCTTAGACCCGATAAAGGCAGAGCCTCAGGCTCTTCTTCCTTCCTCTCTACCTGCCATCTTGGTGTGTGGCCATTGGGTGTGTCGGATATCCTCCAGGGCTTGTGAGTAAAGAATCTTATTCTTCAAAGTTCCCTGATAGTTTGCTGAAGTGTGTATCCTGCAGTCATGAGAACCACAAGGGCTGGTCCAGCCAGAACGTTGGCTTTGATCAGGGTTCACCACAAGTAATTGGGCCCAGGGGATGCCTTTCTTGCCCATGCTATCACTGTCAATGGGCTTACTGACACACAACTCACATGGGGCTGGGTGTTGGCAGGTCTTCCTTCCTTCCCATCTGAGCTCCTTCCTGAGCTGCTTGAGTATCCTCACAGCCTGGAGGCCAGCCTCCCCCAGAGCGAATAGTCTCACAGAGCAAGGTGAAAGCCAGAATGTTTTTTTATGACTTACTCTTGGAAGTCACACTCCTCTGTTGTTTCAGGAATATCTTATTGGTTACACAGTTCACCCTGAGTAGGGTGGGATGGGAGACTTACAAAGGGGTGTAAATATTAGGAGGCAAGAATTATTGGGTCGTTTTGCAGGCCGGCTATCACAAAAAGACTTCTGTGTTTTAAAACAGTTTTTTAAGGCTTGACGTTTTAAATCCTAAAACTGAGATCCTTTTACCCACAAATTAACAAAAAAGCTTGTTTTTTTTTTTTTATAAAGTATACCCATATCTAGTTGCTGTTTTCAGTTTCCACTGATAGAATCATTTTGTATATTTGTATAAAAACTATGGTTACTATTAATCTCAGGAGTTCTATCCAAAGAGGTATAGCAACAAAGCAGGAACTTCTGACTGTCTGACAACAGTAGAGTCCACGTAGGCACCTGACTCTGGAGAAGGTAGTGAAAAAGCAGGAAGTGGAGGATAGTTTTGCCTTCAGAAGGTTGCAGGAGAGGAACAGGCAAGTAACTGCTTGCCCTATGCTGAGGAACTCTTGAAAGCATCTTTACTTGCTAAGTGTGGGCCGTAACTTTTCCTAGGCCCTTATTCCCCCTGAACTACAGGGGAGGGTAAGGCAGGGCTTTTGCTGACAGTTTCCAGGTGGCATTCCAAAGTATAGTTAGCATGAAGGACTGGGGATGGCGACTATCTAGTTAAGTCATAATGTAGAGGTCCTTTGGGTTCAAAGTCTTTCTATTTAGACTTGCTAGATAAGGATATCAGCCATGTTGGGGTGCTCAGTTGGTTAAGTGGCCGACTTCGGCTCTGGTCATGATCTCATAGCTCATGAGTTTGAGCCCTGCATCAGGCTCTGTGCTGACAACTCAGAGCCTGGAGCCTGCTTCAGATTCTGTCTCTCCCTCTCTCTCTCTGCCCCTCCCCTGCTCGTGCTCTGTCTGTCTGCCTCTCTCTCTCTCAAAAATAAATAAACATTAAAAAAAAAAGGATATCATCCATGTTAACATTAAAGGCAGGGATATTAGATTGTGATAGTGATCACTGAGGAATTTTGATACCTTGTTTTGCCAACTACTAAGACCGTATCTCCTGTTAAGTCTTAAGGAAAAATAGACTGGTCACATTAACTCTGTGAGTTTAGACTGTGAGAGCCAGAGTCCCCTGTGGATTCGTGGGTTAGCAGACATGGAACATTTGGACACAGACATGTACTAAGGTCTGTAGCTTTTCTTATCTTGGGTAAAAGATGTATGCTAACCAGTCAGGACAAAGACTCTATCTGATGGTAAATGGATACAGCTCCTGAATGTGGCCTTATCCCTCACAAGAGAGTGGTGGGCTTAGGAGGCCACATTTCAGAGAAGTCCAGCATTTCCTCTGTGCAGGCTTTTATCTCCTTTTGATTTGGAAGGTCCCTCCTCTGTGTCCTAATTTCATCCCGTACCCTACATGGCAATGAAGGCCTAGGACAGAGCTGGCATCAGCTACTCATTGTGGGGCCTTCGTGGTTTACTGCCGTATCCCCAGCATCTAAAACAAGGCCTGATCTGTAATAGGTACTTAATAAATATTTTTTGAATGCAGAACGGCTGAGTCTTCCCAGGTAGGAGGCAGCTTCTGTATACAGGATGGAAGAGGGAGGAAAAACCAAAGAGGAAATGAGTCCAATGGGGAAAAGCTGATGAAAACATGCCAGACAGGCATAGAACCTCAACCTCTTAGCTTGTCAGGTATCCGGGGAGCTTTCAAGCTGTTGAGAACTCATAGCCTCCTGGTGTTCATCTGTACTGGGATGCCCCTCCTCTGGCACACCGGCACGGGAGAAGCCTTGAGTGCCCTCTTGAGATAAGCACACCACTGGCAGGGGAACTCAACTTAAACAAGAGTAATTTCTTTGCCAGTCAATATTTTATTCATGTTATTACCATTGTCACAGAAGAGTGAATTTTTCGTCTAAGGGATAAATGAATTATAACCTTTTAAACAGCATCTCTTAAAACCGTTGCAACCATTTTATTGGAAAATTTACTAAAACATATTGTGCATTTCTTCATCTTCCTAAGAAAATATTTGGAATACCATCTAACGTCTTCCTGTTATTTCAGGATCATTTTGGAAATACTGTGCTGTAAATAGTGATACACTTAGGGTTTACTCCAGGTGGAGTTTTTCCATTACACTGAATACCGTATATTATCATTTGGTTTTTTAAATTCTCATGTTTATTTTTCATAGTTTTGTTATCTCCTCTCTGGCAGGCTATTAGTGTTCACTTTCTGATACTGCCGTGTGCCTGCCTCAAGAGCTCCATCCTCAACAATATATTCTCTCTGGTTATATGTAGGAAAAGGGATGCCTGGGGTTATTAGGTTTGTCTAAAATATGAGGGAACTTAAAAATTTTTTTTTTTTTACCTTTTATTTTTGAGAGAGAGAGACAGAGACAGGGCACAAAGCAGGGGAGGGGCAGAGACAGAGGGAGACACAGAATCCGAAGCAGACTCCAGGCTCTGAGCTGTCAGTACAGAGTCCATCGTGGGGCTCCAGCTTAGGAACCGTGAGATCATGACCTGAGCCGAAGTCAGATGCTCAACAGACTGAGCCATCCAGGCACCCAAATATGAGGGAACTTTGATGTGAAGACTTTGTGATATCTCTGAGTCTTCTTTCCCATTTCTATAATTTCTGGTTCTTCTCCAGTAGTGTTTTAGAAAGTTTGGCTCATCAGACATGTGGCTTCTGGGTAAGTGAGGTGTTAATGACTCCAGTAATATCACTACTAAGAATGTGCCAATTTTAGGGGCCAGCTCTCTTAGCCCCATTCTCATCAGAGCCTGAAAAGGAGAAAACAACCATAGGATGTTGTTCACCCCGTCTGTTTCTACGGGAAAAGAAGGATAAGGAGGAGGAAGAAGGGAAGAGAAAATGTGCAGGAAGTAGGATTTTTTAAAATGTTTATTTATTTATTTATTTTGAGAGAGTGCGAGAGCATGTGCACATGGACACACATGCAAGCAGGGAAGGGGCAGAGACAGAGAGAGAGAGGGAGAGAGACAGAGAGAGAGAGAGAGAGAGAGAGAGAGAGAGAGAGAATCCCAAGCGGGGCCCATGCCCAGCACGGAGCCTGATGTGAGGCTTGATCTCACAACCGTGAGATCATGGTCTGAAACCAAGAGTCGAACGCATAACCAAGTGAGCCACCCAGGCGCACTGAGTGTCATGTTCTAGTAGATAGTTTTGAAAGGTTCTTCTGGCTTTGGAGTGGAGAAATGGGTTGTTGAGGATCAGGAAGGAGCAAAGAGGCCAGTCAAGAGGCTGTGGCAGTTGTCCAAGTGAGGGAAGATGGTGACTTGGGCAGGTGCAGAAGTGGTACAGGTAGTAAAGGGTGGTTGGACTCAGTATGTAATTGAGGTAGAACAGATTATACGGTCCATCGCTCCTATTATTAGAGTTTAGTAATGTGTGTTCATACCCCACACTGGTGTTTGCTAAGGAGTCAAGTGTATCAGTTAGTCCTCATTGCTACTGTTAGGACCATGGTTGGTTTGCTCTGAAAGGTGCATTACCAATAAGGAATGAAGAATGAAGACCAGTCCCTACCCTGTGGGCAAGCAATCCAGGTGTCTGAGATGAGAAATTAGAATTTGGTTCTAAAGAGTTGTCAGAATGTATGTTTAGCAATAAACATGAGATTTTATTGCCCCTTGCGATTCTTGTTATATAATTTACCAAAGAAAGATAATTTGGAGGCTTTTCTAGAAACTCCACAATTTTTCAGGAAGTGAACACAAATCTTCAACTCAGTGACTGAAATATCTCTCACAGGATACTCAGGAATATAATTTACAATTTGATTCATTTCTTCTAGTTAAAATTTTTGTGGTTCTTTTATAGTTCATGACATTTCTAAATAAAATAAGATCGCCTCAGTGTTTCAGAGTTTTAGATACAGTTGGGGGTTTTACATTTGGCATTACTCAAATTGTTTGATTTGTTTTTAGTTTGATTTACCTGATTTATCATTAATTTGAGATTTGGCAGATTTTGATGTGATACCACTGTATATCAATTTATATTCAAAAGCTTCATTAAGATCCTGGGAGTACACAGCTTAAGTATCCAATCTTCTTATACTATTTTATTATAAGAAAGAAAAGTATGGAACCTTTAGGCTGGGACTGTTCACAGCTCACTCTTATGAAATCAGATAAGTTCTCATAATCGTTTTACAGCCATTATTTGTTGTGCTTTTATAGTTGTTTCTTCTGAGCTATCCTTACAGGTTTCTGGGAATGCAAGGGCTAAGAAACATTATACTAAGAACTTGAAATACCAAGGCATTTAATTTTATGGGAGTGCAGAGTGTTTATTACTTTTTAAGTTTTGAGGACTAGCAAAATGCAGAACTGTATTGTGTTACACAACATGCAGTGTTATAAGTATGTTTACTTTTACTGCACATGATGTAACTGGAATGGAAAAAAACCAAAGAAATAATAATTGTTGATATAATCTTGCCTAGGAGTTGGGGGGGGGCACAGGGAATGGGGAGTATTGCACAAGAAGAGAAAAAAATCTTTCACAGTTAAACAGAATTGCATAGATGAAGGAATAACAATAAAACCTTTACCTAGCTTTTCTGAACATTTACAAACATCTTCCCTATTTCTTTGCTGAGGTACTTGATAAAGGGAAAAATTCCTCTTGGGTTCTTTAGATGAAAAACTAACTCCACTATTTGCTTTCTGAAGCTCTTCATCTTTCATGTTAATCACCAGAGAATACTGTTTGGCTGTTTTGAAATCATTTCTGTTTCCAGCTTAGCTTGCACTTTGCCCACTGAGAGCCTTTCCTCATCTCGTTCTTCCTTTTCCTCCGCCCCACTGCTCGCCTCATCACCACCTCTTTTACTATAGCCAAGGAAGGAACTTGTTAACCATGATTTTCTCTTTTATGAACCTACTGAAAAATCCCTTTGGTACGATACATTCACAGGCACCCTCCCTCCGTCTGATCCCAGAAAAACAAACAACAGGAAGTACAGGAAAACACGCAGCTCGACTCCACGCAGATAGAAAGAAGTGGCCAAAGGAAAATGTGAGAACAACGAAGACTGTTCATTTGGTTTCCAGGAATGGAAATTGTTGGTAGTCTACTCTTTTCAAAATAAACTTTGACCTGGAGCAGACTGCCTTGTTAGTTACTCCCCCAGATGCCGGATGCTGGGAGTGGCAGCCACCCTTGTTGGCCTTGCAAAGTCAGTGTGCTGATTGCAGATATAACCGGCTAACAGGCCCCCCCCCCCCCGCGAAAGAAGTGGAGAATGAGAGTCGCTCGTCCATCTAGGCCCCAAGGTGAAAGCAGCACAAGGGTATGGGAGGATGTTCAGTTGAAATGGAAAGAAGGTAGAAAAGAGGCTAGGGAAAAATACAGAAATGTTGGCCAAAAAATGACAGTTAGAAGCAAACCATCACCTTACTAATCTATGTGTTATATTCGTGTTCCCTATCATCCCTTCCTTCCTTCCTTATCTCTTATGATTTCTGATTTCCTTCCCTTTCATCCTCTCCTTTGTTTTCTCTCTTCTTCCTCGTTTCCTCTCTCCTGATCTTCCTTTTATCCTTCTTTTTTGAGCTTAATATGGATGGTGCTGTGGTGAAAACAAAGATGATTAAGAACAAATCTAGCTTGGTTGATAACAAATTCACACACAAATAACTGTACGAGGTACTCAGTGAGAATAATTCTACTCGAGAGATAGAAAACAAAGTTCTGTGGTGTTCTGAGAAAAATGACTTCATCTACTTGTGGAGGCTAATAATTAGGCATGATTTTTTTTTGCATTCATGGTTCATTCATTCATTCATTGACACCCCTCCCCCACCCCCCATATACCAGGCATCCTGCCTGCCAGGAACTGAGGGAACAGTGTAATAGTGGTGACAATATATGCATGATCATCGTCTCCTAGAAGCTTATATGCTAATGGAGAGACAGGAAACAAGCCCGTAAATAGTAAAGAATTACAGGTTGTACAAAGGGCTGTGAAGGAAACAAATACTCTTTGCAGTGACAGACAGCGGAGGGGGGAAGTTTCCTTCCTAGGGAGGACTGGGCAGGCTCCTTGAGGAGGGCTATTTCAGGAGACGTCTGAAGGATGAGAGGAAGCCAGTCTTGGGAAGAGCCAAGAGGAGTGTCCTGGTCAGAGGGAGAAGTAAATACAAAGGGGAAAGTGCCCTGAGGGGAAGAACGGGCCACTCTGCAGAACTGGCAACAGTCAGGGTGGCTGGAGTGAGCAAGGTAGGAGTGTCCAAGATGAGATCCAAGAGGGAGGTGGGCCTGGAGCCATAAGGAGTTGGGGTTGTAGGTACACTGGAGAGCCACCAAAAGAGAGTGCTTGGTGGGAATTTGTCTTTTAAAGTCCGATCTGTTTGATGTATAGAGAATATATTTTAGGGGGCCAGAGTGGAAGCATGGAAACCACAATATAATCTATACCACAAGGGACAAAATGGAGTATTGAGGACTTAGGTGATTGAGAAGTATGTTGTGGACATGATATTTTATATGGACTTGTAAGAATGGTTGGAGTTTGGACAAATGGAGATTTGGAGAGAAGGGAATTTCTAGAGCCAGAGGTAGGATGATGAAGGTATGGAGGGTGAGAGGCGTGAGGTGAGTTTGGAAAAGGGCCAACTTAATATGACTGGAGGGGAGAGTGCATGTAAGGGAAGGTCTGCCTTATAATAGAAGGTCTTGGATACCAGGCCACACTTTTAGGAGTTTGGCTAATACATCTAGAAGATTATTTGTTTAGGCATTTTTTATTTGCTGTGAGAAGTCTTCTAGTTCTCACGTTTGTAGAGAAATTAACCTAAGACTAGCAGTTCTTATTGTCTGTTTTTAAAACATGAGATGTCTGAGAGTCTATAGACTTCTCCTCTACTCCGTAGTCGCTAGCACTTAATATCTCACCACTTACAGCGGGTCGAACCAGAGCCCAGATGTAGGATGGTAGCTCCTTAGTAGGAACTTACATTTGAGCATCCATGTCTTGGCTGGTTTGTTTGTTTATTCATTAATTCAGCAAGCATCCTCTGAGCACCAGCCCTGTTGCAGGTGCTGTTTATCTGGGGCGAGTGTGAGGGGGTTCCCTACTTTCCATGTGACTTGCTGTTTTCTTCTGGTGTCTTTAGTGAGGATGTGGGGATACCATGCACTGTGATGGGTGGCTTTTGCCAGGGTCGGGAAGCCCCCCCAAGGACAGTTGAGCTGAAAACTAAGTAATGAGCAAGAGGAAGATTGGTCCCAACAGATGGGCCTGCGGTGCAGAGGCCGTAAGGCTGAGCCGCGCGTATGAGAAAGGGAGAGGAGGCTGCTGTGTTTGGGGTTCAGGGAGCGAGGTGAGAAGTGGCGGGAGATGAGATGGGGCAGGTCGGCAGCGTGTTAACCCTGGCTGCACAGTTGTGGTCCCGCAGCTGGCTCAGAATCTATGTGGTGAGATTCAGCCGTCAGCATTTTTAAAAAAAAACTCCCTGGGCAACTCTAATGTGAGTTTGGATTTATTCCGATTGTCCTGGAGAGTGTGTGGAGGAGAGTGGTATCATCAGGTTGTCATTCTTTAAAAGATCACTTTGGGGTTGTGTGTAGTGTGAAGGGAGGAAAGAGATGAAGGGTGTCATCAGGAAGATGACTTAGGGGGTTCTAGTCATGTCCTGGGCAAGAGATGATGGTGGCTTGAACTAAGGCAGCATGGGAGGTGACTGTGAGAAATGGTTGCTTTCAGGAAGTGGGGTGTGGGGCTATGAGAGAGGTCAAGGGGCCACTCCCAGTTTGGGGCCCGAACAGTTGGGTTGGTGGAGTGGCTGTTTGAGTCGGGGCAGTGAAGGAAGGGCAGGTTTGGTGGGGCAGGGAGAGGGAAGTTGGCCTGGATTGTGATCCCCTTCCCTTTGTCCTCTGGCAACTCCATCTGCTCCTGTAGGACATAGCTCGTATGACACGCCTTGACTTGCTACAACTCTTCAGGTTCATGCCTCCATTACTGCACTGTCGGGTTGTACCGCCTAGTGTGGACTTGCATATTTTCAGCAAAATTCACTATGGGACCAAACTGGGCTTAAGAGCACTGGTTCCATTTTGTGACAAATAGGAACAGAGGAAAAATTCTCAGTAATTTCCCCAATTTTAATTCTCTGTTGCTCAGTATGCTTTGGGTCCTGATGTATTTCTTGTTGATTTTCAGAAAAATTCTGTCGCATTTTCATATAAAGGAGTGGCAGATAAATACTGTGAACTCAAAAAATTACAGTGTCTTTTTGGAGGATGAGCTTTGCTTTCCTTCCATCTTCTGTGCTCTTTCTTCCTAATATTAAAGGAAGCACTACCCTACTGCAATAAAAACCTAGAACAAAGATCCAACTCAGCAGAAAGTAAAAGACCAATAAGCTTAAAATAAATTTGAAAAGGTTAATAACTTAAAGCTTTTTTTTTTTTTTTTTTTTTTTTTTTAGCTCAAGAAAGGACTCGTAGTCTTTGAAGTGATAGTCTGCCTCTTCTGGGTTCCATCATATAACTGAATAAAGAAATTTGAAGATGGTGTGATCAGTTGTAACTACTACTCTCTGGCTTATGTTAGGCAAGCCATTAACAAATATTTATTGCCGTCATTTCTGGGTTAAGGCTGAGAGCAATAAAGAAGAGGTCTTGTTCCTTGCTTTTAAGGGATTTGCAGTCTATTGGAGAACTATGCCTGCCTGTGTACTTGCCTGCCTTTGTTCCTTCCTTCCTTCCTTCCTTCCTTCCTTCCTTCCTTCCTTCCTTCCTTCCTCCCTCCCTCCCTCCCTCCCTCCCCCCCCCACAGGAGCCAGTCAGGTGAGAGTCTGTGGCTCTCCTGTTTTGGGGTTTGCACTCAGTGATTCCAGAATGATGCATCTGGGCATGGGTCAAGACCTATGTGCATTTCCATTCAATTATCTTTTTTTTTCATTTTTTTTCCATTTTACTTTATTTCATCATGGTAAGTCTACTCTTTAATCTTCATCACCTATTTCACCCATCTCCCCTCTGGTAACTATCAGTTTGTTCTCTACACTTAAGAGTCTGTTTCTTGGTTTGTGTTTCGTTTATTTCTTTTGCTCATTTGTTTCGTTTCTTAAATTCCACATGAGTGAGATCATATGGTATTTGTCTTTCTCTGACTGACTTAATTTCATTTAACATTATACACTCTAGCTCTATCCATGTTGTTGCAGATGGCAAGATTTTATTCCTTTTTATGGCTGCATAATATTCCATTGTGTGTAGGTGTGTGTGTGTGTGTGTGTGTGTGTGTGTGTGTGTGTATACATACATACATTCTTTATCCACTCATCTATTAGTGGGCACTTGGGTTGCTTCAATCTATTAGTGGGCACTTGGGTTTGCCTATTGTAAATAATGCTGCAGTAAGCCTAGGGGTACATGTGTCCCTTTTAATTAGTGTTTTTGTATTTTTTTGGTAAACACTCAGTAGTGCGATTATTGGATCATAGGGTAGTTCTAGTTTTAATTTTTTGAGGAATCTCCGTACTGTTTTCCATAATGGCTGCACCAGTGTGCATTCCTACTAACAGTGTGATAGAGCTCCTTTTTCTTCACATCCTCACCAACACCTGTTGTTTCTTGTGTTTTTTATTTTAGCCATTCTGACAGGTATGAGATGATATCTCTTGTAGTTTTTATTTGCATATCCCTGATGATGAGTGATGTTGAGCATCTTTTCATGTGTCTGTATGTCTTCTTTGGGGAAATAACTATTTGTGTCTTCTGCCCATTTTTACATTGGATTATTTGTTTTTTTGGGGTATTGAGTTGTATCCATTCTTTATACATTTTGGATACTAACCCTTTTCCCAGCACCATTTGTTGAAGAGACTGTCTTTTTTCCTTGTGTATTCATTCCTCCTTTGTTAAGGATTAATTGACCATATCATTGTGGGTTTGTTTCTGAGTTTTCTGTTCTATTCTGTTGATCTGTGTGTCTATTTTTATGCCAGCACCATACTATTTTAATTATTACTGCTTTGTAATATAACTTGAAATTTCGAATTGTGATACCTACCTCCAGTTTTGTTTTGTTCTGTTCTGTTTTGTTTTTTCTTTTTTTTGTTTTTAATTTTTTTTCAACGTTTATTTATTTTTGGGACAGAGAGAGACAGAGCATGAATGGGGGAGGGGCAGAGAGAGAGGGAGACACAGAACTGGAGACAGGCTCCAGGCTCTGAGCCATCAGCCCAGAGCCCGACACGGGGCTCGAACTCACGGACCGCGAGATCGTGACCTGAGCTGAAGTCGGACGCCCAACCGACTGAGCCACCCAGGCGCCCCTGTTTTGTTTTTTCAAGATAGCTTTGGCTATTTGAGGCCTTTTATGCTTCCATATAAATTTTAGGATTGTTTGTTCTAGTTCTGTGAAAAATGCTGTTGGTATTGCGATAGGGGTTGCATTAAATCTGTAGTTTGTTTTGGGTAGTGTAGACATTTTAACAATATTAGCTCTAACTCATGAGCATGGAATGTCTTTCCATTTCTTTGTGTCATCTTGAATTTCTTTTATCAGTGTTTTATAGTTCTCAGAGTACTTAACCTATTTGGTTAAGTTTATTCCTAGATATTTTGTTGTTTTCGGTGTAATTTTAAATGGGATTATTTTCTTAATTTTACTTTCTGCTCTTTCATTATTAGTGTATATAAATGCAACAGATTTCTGTACATTGATTTTGTATCCTGTGACCTTACTGTATTCATTTATCAGTTCTAGCATCCACAGCCAGGTGGAATCTTTAGGGTTTTTTATGTATGGTATCATGTCATCCGCAAATAGTGAGAGTTTTACTTCTTGCTTACCAATTTGGATGCCTTTTATTTGTCTGATTTTGTGGCTAGGACTTCCAGTACTATGTTGAATAACAGTGAGTGTGGACATCTTTGTCTGGTTCCTGACCTTAGGGGAAAAGTTCTCAGTTTTACACCGCTTAGTATGAGTTTATGCCTGACTTTCTTGAACCAGATAATAAGTATATGAGATGTAATTGGGAGCTAAATGATGGAGATGAGAAGAATGGACATTCAGAGAAAGGGGAGGCCAGCAGGAAGAGCCACGAGGTCAGTAGAGGCCTTCTAGGTGATAGGCTTGGCTCTCAAATGTTTGGTTGAATGAAGGTGGAAGTTGAGCTGGACCTTAAATGATACATAGGACTTTATTCAGTGTTGATTTAATATCTCACATTTTACTTATTTTGAACTGTCAACAGGTACACAGGTTACAAATGCTGAAGGTCTCCTTTGTATTCCTTCTTTGTGTTCCTAGTCCCTCAGTGCCCTAGCCAGAGGCAGTGATATGAGTCATTTCTCAACAGTTCCTTCCAGATACAGTGTAATACTTTCCCACATATATATATCATTTCTTATTTGAATTGATTAGTTTCATTTTTTAAATGTATTCCTTTCCCAAGTGCTAAAATAGTAAAGAACATGTGACCTAAAAACCCCCAAACCAAACCAAAAGAAACCCAACAAATGGTTTCCTTGTTGGCAGGTCCCAGCTGTGCCGGTCTCATTCATTGGTGGTGAGCAACATGTGAGTGAGATTTCCTTTTCATGTGATGTTTTCTTCCACACCCACTAGACTGTCAGTAGCTCGGGGCACCTGGTGGCTCAGTCGGTTAAGCATCTGACTTCGACTCAGGTCATGATCTCGGAGCCCATGGGTTCAAGCCCCACGTCGGGCTCTGTGCTGACAGCTCAGAGCCTGGAGCCTGCTTTGGATTCTGGGTCTCCCTCTCTCTCTGCCCACCACCCCCATTCATGCTGTCTCTCTGTCTCTCAAAAATTGGTAAACATGAAAAAAAAAAGAATCTCAGTAACTGGAAAGTAAGCAACTGTGAACCCTCAACTGCCTGGAGAATGATGATAATGTTGTCTTGAGTGCTATGCTGTGCTTGAACTTCATGATTATCTTTTCTAATTTCCACCACAACTCCACCAAGTGGGCCTTTTCCTTCTTTTACAGATTAGGAAGCTGAGACTCAGGCCACACGGCAAATAGGAGGTGCAGTCAAGGTTGGAGCTGACTTGAGCTGGAGTACTGCTGCCATTCTTTCTTCTGAGGCTTAAGTTCTGAGACATTGATGTGAACTTGTGGTGACCCAAGAGAGGGAAGATGAGCAGAAGCTTTGTTCCTCTCTATTAAAAAAAGTCTGCCAGCAGGAAAACAGCAAATTCACAGCTCTGTTACAGGGGTCTGTGAGTCAAAGCAGTGTGTGTGTGTGTGTGTGTGTGTGTGTGTGTGTGTGTGTATTTAATGTGGATAAACCGCCTCTCTCATTTTGACTTTTTGAACTTGAGATGAGAATCTCATGAATAACAAGTACCTTCTTCTAATTAGCATTTTGGATTCAAGTTTAGAAATTTTTTCTTTTTTCGTTTTGTCCAGCATCTCCTTTGACAAAATATTGTCAAAAAAATAAAATAGGGAGGACAGTTGTCTTCTTGCTTGTTTTGCACTTTTTTTTTTATTGGCGTGCTTATGTGTAACTGGTCGCGGGCTTCGTGCACAACGCCAACACTCTGTGGCAGGAGGTGATGCCAGGCTCGTGTGACTGCCGCGTCTCAGCAGTGATGCATGAGTTAGTGTCAGTGTTCAGAGTGGTGGACTTTATAACCCGAGGCTGGAGAGAGAGCTCCCTCATAGCAGATCCATGACAGGCTAGTTTTGTTTGTTTGGAGGAGGCTGAGTGGGTCTAGTTAAAGCACAGGGACTCTGAGTTTGAGTCCTAGATCTCCCACTTACTAGTCACGGGACCTTGGGCAAGTTATACCTGCACAGCGAAGAATAGAATAGAATATCTACCTCAAAGCTTTGAATGAAGTAAATGAGTATAAATAAAGCACTTAGAGCAGTGTTTAACCCAAAGTAAACATGCTCTTGGCTACTGTTATTATTTTTCTTAGTCCCACCCCACTTTCTAGTTTCTCTTCCTACTTTCCTTGTGCCTAGAATATGAATGTGGTGCCTGTGGCTTCCGTCTGGGACCTTGAAGGAGAGAGAGGCCTAGAGAATAACAGATTCACTGGCTCTGAAAGCATTGAGATGTTCACCCGTCTCTCGCTTACTTGTGGCCTTGTTAAGTGAGAGAAATAAGCCTTATTTCTTTTAGTTGCTCTGTTATTTCTACAGCCCAGAGGCAGAGAGAAAATATGACCTGTGCAGGGAATGTTAAGGAGTTCAGTAAGGTTAGCAGGTTCAGAGTGTGAGAGACCAGCTAGGGTTGAGAGATGACACTGAAGCCATTTGCATGGCTTAGACTTGGAAGGTTTTGTAAACCACATTATGGATTTAGGAGTTTTTTCCTGCTGAGTTATTCTAATTGAAGGATCAGACATGATCAGGTTTCTGGCTTAAGAAAAATCACTGGCTGCTCTGTGAACAGTGAATTGGAAAGGATGGGACTGGAAACAGGGAGACCTGTTTAAGGCGATCACAGTAACCCCAGTGAGTGGCGATCATGGCAGTGTGGATGGAGGGAAGTGGCAGAATTCTAGAAATGTTTAGGGATAGAAAAGAAGGAGAAGGACTCGAGTAGCTTGGGAATTTCTGGTTTGTGTAACGGTATTCTTTGATGACAAAGAGCATATAGAAGGGGTGCTTCATAGTCTTTCTTTTATCAATGGATTTTAATAAAGTCATCTCAGACTTTTGAATTATCATGTTTCTTCCTGCTCGTTCTGTGTCTCTGTCTCCTTTTTTTCTTTCTTTTTAATTTTTTTTTGGGAGGAGGGTTTGAGTCTCAGTTGCTCAAGAAATCACCTTCATGCTAGGAAAGAGTCTGTGGTATAGAACAATTTTCTTCCTAATTGTAGACTTCTTTGTGATATTTGGTAATTGTTATTGGGGTTTTTTGTTGTTGTTGTTGTTGTTGTTGTTGTTGTTTTTTGACTACAGGGACTGGAATGGAGATCATTGGTATATAAAAGTTCATTTTATCTCTTAAGTTTTTGATGTAATTTTATGTGCAAGGAAAGTATCTTCATGGAATTCTTTCTATGAATGTGGAAAAGGGGATAAATACCTCATATAAATGAAAGGCACTCATCCAGTTTTGAATTATTTGGGAAAGAAACCCCCATGGACAAATGAACATAAGGGATCAGTAAAATTCTCTAATTCAGAATTTCAGATACTGAGATATGACTCAATGGACATTTTAAATCATGAGTGTGGTAATAAATTAGAAATGTAAGATTTAGTCTAGGTCCAATCTAGAGACTGAGAAAGACTGAGCATCTTTGCAAATATTAATGATTAGATTGTGAGCTTGATATGCTTGAAGAGAAACATCATTTTAGTGCTAACTGCCAGCCTATCAGGGAGTAAAGGGCTTTTTGGACAGCTATTCAGAAAGAGGTCGAGAGAATTACTGGTTTTCTGGTTTGTTTTTAATGAAGTTTTAAATTAATAATAGTATTAATGATGTCTTATATTTGTGTAGCTCTTCCCAGTTTACACTGCTCTTTAAAATGCGTGGTCCTTTTAGCCTTCTGTGAAGTAGGCAGGACAAATATCCTCTCCACTTTAGAGATGAGGAAACTGAGATCCAAGGTTTACCTCCGGTTATTTGATTCCCAGAGCGGTACTTTTCCCAGTAAACACCAGTATTCTCTGTGCCTTACCATGGTGTCCATAGTGCATCAGTGTGGAGAAGGGGAGCCCCTTTAGGGAGGGTGACGTAGTGTATGGTCTCCTAGCTGTGCTCTTCGGATTGCTTTAAAAATTTGCAGTATAAAACACACAACTCCAATCACCCACGTGAATGGAAACAAAAAAGATGCTGGACTAAGCGTGATGGGCTGGTCCTTATTTTTTTCCCAATAAAATTTGTTTTCGGTTCCCTTATCTTTCTCTAGGATTCTTCAGGAAGAGCATTAAGTAGTGCCATAAATTTAAGGGAAAAAAATATGTGCAAATTCCTTTACATTGAGAATGTTTTATTTATTAACTTATTTTCTGTGAATTAGTAAAAGACTGCTATGTATGATATTAGCAGAATGAATGAATATCTTGGTCCCGATTGAGAAACTCTAACCAGTAATCCTTGGGGGCATAGTTTAAGTACCACATAAACACTTTAAAAGTGATTACAATGGACATGACTTGAAAAGGTAGACATGCCTTCTGAGGAACATTTGTATAGATTTTTAAATCATTCATATTTGAAATAATAGCATTATAAAGAAATATAATTTTTGAGAGACAGTTAGTAAATATCTAATGGAAAACTCTGAATGCCTGCCTGTTGCCCTTGACATCCTTTATCTTTTGACAGCTTAAACTAGCTAAGTTACTAATCTCTGGTTATTTTTGAGACTTACTATAAGCCTTCGTTAGCGAATCTAAAGATTCTAGGGCCAAGCTTAGTGGATAGATTGCACCCATGCTGTGTCTTCCCACCCGCATCCCACCCCCCCCCCCCCCCGCCCTTTCCCTATTACAGTGCCTTTTGCTGCACACAATTTAGCCAAGAATGCAGTCTTTTAATGGGGGTGTATTAAGGGAATGCTCAGTATAATTACAGATACTGCTTTTTCTGATTAAAACAAAAGCTAAAAGACTCCCATTTGTCACCTGTAACAAGATACTTTTATTGGAGTTGTCCATTGGGCTGTATCATCTAATTTGAATAGTCACCTCCCTGTGGCCTCTCTGGGACTTTTTTCTGGCTACTGTCCTCCAGTCCCTTTATTGAACTGGCAAGGATCCTAATGCTTTTTTCTAGTTCTCTTCTACCTTTGGCCAAGGTTAAAACTAACTCCAAAATGAAGCTGATCCTGGTGAAGGTGGTCATGTTTCATTCTGTCTTGGGTATTCCCCATTCTCAGAAAATGGATATTTTAAGTGTAAATGCCATCAACTATCCTTTGCTGGGTAGTAGAGAATCAAACCTAGAATATAAGCTCCACGAGGGCAGTGAACTTGTTTTATCCATCTCTCTTCCAGGGGCCCAGGATAGTGCCTGGAACATTATAGACGAAGACTGGCCAGTTGAAGGAGGGAAACTTTCCTGTGGGGACTCCCTAGAGACAGCTGGCTCAATTGAGAGATGTGTGCATCAGGTCTCGTGGTTGCAAGTGAAGGATATAGAATGAGCTTGGTCCATTTCCATGATTCTCTTCTCTCACTTGTACCCAACCAGAGACAAAGTCGTTGTCCTTTCTGTGGTTCTAGGCAGAAAGCCCATCACCTTGCTCTCCAAGATACTAAGTCTCACACTCACAAAGAATAAAAAAAATTTCTTCTGGTTTATCTATATGTTCCAAGCTTCAAACATATGTAAAGGGTCTCAACAAATTTATTTGTGATTTCTTTATATCCTTCCCCTTCTAGAGATAGGTGAAGTGTTAAACTCTTGGTTTCTATTCTTCACTTCCTTTAAGCCTTAACTGGAGCCCCTTCTTACCTAAGAAGCCTTCCCTCATTAACCTCATCTCCCTTACGTCCCTCATACCTCACCTTGTGTTTCCTCAGCGTGTTGCCAGTAGGTTGTGCCGTGTTGCCTTTCATCTGTTTTGTTACATTATGTATACATTTGTTCTGTTTCTCTCTACACCCCCCCCCACCTTTCATTAAAAAAAAATCATTTACTTTATTCTACAACATACATACAATAGTCTTAAGGTAACAACACTGATACTACCACCAACAAAATGATTACTAAGAACAATTTGAGATTTTATTTTTTTAAAATCTGTTTTCTTTCCTTTTTCTTTTATGGAAACACTTAAGTTTTACCCTCTTAGCAAATCAAATTTCAATTACACGATACGGTATTATCAACTATAGTCACCATGTTATACGTTAGATCCGCAGATCACATTCATCTCATAACTGAAAACTTCTACCCTTTTGCCTCCCTCTCCCCTTTCCCCTCATTCTCCAGCCCTTGGCAACCACCATTCTACTTTTTTACTTGAATTTTACTTTTTTTCTTAAATTTTGCATGTAAGTGATATCATCCAGTAGTGTCTTTCTCTGACTTATTTCTATAGCATAAGCGTCCTTCAGGTTTATCCATGTTTCACATGGCAGGATTTTCATCTTTTTTAAGTCTGCACAATATTCCCTTTATATATATATTTACCATTTATTCATTCATGTGTCAACAGACATTTGGGTTGTTTCCATACCTTCACTGTTGTGAATATCACTGCAATGAACATGGGAGTGAGATATCTCTTCAAGATAGTGATTTCATTTTCTTTAGATATATACCCAGAAGTAGGATTACTGGATCATGTGTTCCTTCTCTTTTCAGTGTCTTGAGGAACTACCATACTGCTTTCCATGTTGTCCAGTTTACCTTTTCCCCAGCAGTGCACAAGTGATCCCTTTCTCCACATCCTCACAGGCATTTGTTATCTCTTGTCTTTTTGATAATAGCCATCCTATCAGGTGTGAAGTGATATCTCATTGTGGTTTTGATTTGCATTTTACTGATTAGTGATGCTTGAGCACCTTTTAATGTACCCGTTGGCCATTTGTATGCCTTCTTTGGAAAAGTGTTTACTTTAGGTCTTTTGCCAATTTTTAAAATTGGGTTGTTTAGGTTGTTTTGCTATTGAGTTGAGTTTCTAATATATTTTAGATATTAACTCCTTATTGTATATATGGTTTACAAATACAGTAAAACCTTGGTTTGCAAGCACAATTTGTTCCAGAAACATGCCTGTAATCCAAAGCACTTGAATATCAAAGCGAATTTCCCCATAAGAAATAATGGGAACTCAGATAATTCATTCTACAACAAAAATATTCATATAAAAATGATTACGATACTGTAATATATAAAATAATAAAGAAAATACAAAATATAAAGAAACATAAACAAGTTAACGTGTACTTACTTTTGAAAACCTTTGTGGCCGGTGTGAGGGAGACAAGAGAGAGGAGGGTTATTGTGTAGGACAACTTTCACCATCACTAACGGAATCACTGCTATCTACTGACTCAATGAAATTGTTTCCTTTTTGTGCAACTTTAGCAAGGAACCTATCCAAAGACACTTACTTTTGCCTTCTTTTGAGGATTTTGTGGAAATGGCGACATTACATTGTCCTTAAAAAGAGTCATCGCTCACACTGCTACAGTCTTATTCATGTGGTACTTTTCTACAAAATTTTGCACTGTTTCCCTCATTTTACACATCTCCCTATCTCATTTGAAGTGAGGGATTCCTCTGCCTTTTTCTCCCCCTCCTCTGCAGACGAGATCTCCTCCACACCTCTTGCTGTTGCTCACAATGCAGATCTGTCAGTTTGTCGGTGGTCAGCTTCTGGCCATGCTCCTCCACCAGCTCTAGAATGCCTTCCTCATTCACCTCCCGTTCTGTGGTCTTCTCCAAGGACACAATTTCATCAACAATTGGCAGCACCTGTTCATGAGCAAGCCCCTCTAAGTCAAGTCCAAGAATGCAGTCAGGCTACAGTTTTCTCCAAGCAGAATTGAGGGTTCTCTTGATGATCCCATCCCAGGCTTTGTTGATGTTCATGATGTGGAAATTACTTTTCCAAAATTCTTGGAGGGTAAGGTTTGTTCCTTCAGTCACCTTGAAGCATTGCTGAAATAGTGCTTTGGTGTAAAGCTTTTTAAAGTTCGAAATGACCTGCTGATTCATGGGCTGGAGGATTGGAGTGGTGTTGGGAGGAAGGAACTTGACCTTCATGAACTCGAATTCCTGCAGTAAATCGTCCTCAAAGCCTGGAGGATGAGAAGGAGCATGATCTATAACCAGCAAGGCTTTGAGTGGCAGATTCTTTTCTAAAAGGTATTTCTTCACTGCAGGACGGAAGACCTCTTTGATCCACTCAAAGAACAAGATAGAAGTGACCCAAGCCTTGCTATTGGACCTCTACATAATGTTGAACTGGCTGTTTTGCACCTTGTATTTCTTGAAGGCTTGTGGATTCTTGGAATGAGACACGAGCCGGGGCTTCACTTTGAAATCCCCACTTGCATTCGCACAAAACAAGAGGGTGAGAGGTCTTTCATGGGCTTGCAATCAGGCATTGCATTCTCTTCTTCTGTAATGTAGGTCCTCTTTGGCATCTTTTTCCAAAAAAGCCCTGTCTTACCGCAGTCAAAAACTTGCTCCAGCAGGTAACACTGAGAAACCGTGAGCTTCTAGAACTTGGTAGCAATTGCTTCAGCTGCCGTAGCGTCCAAACTCAGCCTTCCTGTGCCTCAGAACACTTCTCCTCTTAAAATTATCAAACCATCCCCTGTTTTCCTTGAAGCTTTCTTCATTTTCTGTTGATGTACCTGGCCGTTTGCCTACGAGGTCAGTGTACAAGGCCTTTGCCTTCTCACAGATAAAGTTTTCAGTCACAGTATCACCTGCTAGTTGCTTCTCATTTATCCAAACCAGAAGCATCTTTTCTACACCTTCCAGAACACATGGCCGTTGCTTTGATATTCTCGTGACTCCTTTTGCTGCATCTAGCGCCCTTACTTCTTTTTTCTTTAATATTGTGCAAAAGGTCAACGTAAACTTCTTATAAAATCTTGCAATTTCAGCCACTCACATATCTTGTTCATACTTCTTGATGGTTTCCTTCTTAGCTTCCACTGTAATCATCTTCTTCTTACCACCTTTCTTTTCAACTTTTTTCTGCACGGGGGCCGCTGTATATGCTCACATGGATTGACTACAGTACAGTATTAATAAACTCTTGTCATGTACTGTATTTAATGTAACTGGTGATAAGGCAGCAGAGGAAGGGTCTATATCTGCAGGCAGCCTAACCTAGAATGAAGCAAAGCATTCCCAAGCGTACCCTTGTATGGAAAAGCAAAGGACCATCCATAGGTGCTTTGAAGTGACAAGAAATACACTAGTGCCAGTTGTGGGCACCTTCCAGTGTTGTGAAACACCACTGATTTCTGCCAAACACCGTAGCCTGAGCATGGGAGATGATCACCCACAATCCTGCAGTGAGAGAGAGAGAGAGAGAGAGAGAGAGAGAACCATTGGCTCAGTTGTGATCATGTGACATTTGGCATCATGTACTACTTACATTGCAAGACATCTCTTGTTTACCAAGTTAAAGTTTATTAGGAATGTTTGCTTGTGTTGCAGAACACTCACAGAACAAGTTGCTGACAGTCCAAGGTTTTAGTGTATTTTCTCCCGTGTGGTAGGTTGCCTTTTTTCATTTTGTTCGTGGTTTCTTTGCTGTGCCTTTTGGTTTGATGGAGTTCACCTATGTATTTTTGCTTTTATTGCCTTTGCTTTTGGTTTCAAATCCAAAAATTTATTCCCAAGACTAACGTTAAGGAGCTTACCCATGTTTTCTTCTAGGAGTTTCAGACCTTATGTTCAAGTCTTTAATCCATCTGGAATTGATTTTTGTATATTGTTAAGACAGTAGTCCAGTTTCATTCTTTTGCTGGTGGCTGTCCAGTTTTTCAACCATCGTTTATTGAAGAAACTACCAGCATTTTATATTCTAGGCCCTTTCTCAAAAATAAATTGACCATATATGTATGGATTTGTTTCTGGGTTTTCTGTGTCAATGACCACACTGTTTTGATTATTGTGTCTTATAGCTTATTGTAAGATAGTTTGAAATCAGGAAATGTGATGTTTTCACTTTTGTTCTTTCTGAAGATTGCTTTGGTTATTTGGAGTCTTTTGTGATTCTATACACTTTTTGGATTTTTTTTTGTATTTCTGTAAAAAATGCCATCGGAATTTTAATAGGGATTTCATTGAGTCTGTAGATTACTTTGGGTGGCATTAGCATGTCAACAATATTAATTCTTCCAATCTGTGAACACATAATATCTTTCTATTTGCATCTTCTTCAGTTTCTTTCATCAAAATCTTATAGTTTTCAGTGTATGGGTCTTTCACTTACTTGGTTAAATTTGTTCCTGTGTGTGTGTGTGTGTGTGTGTGTGTGTGTGTGTGTGTGTGTTTTGGATGCTATTGTAAATGAGATTGTTTTCTTATTTTCTCTTTCTGATAATTTGTTGTTGGCATATAGACATGCAACTGATTTTTGTATATTCATTTTTCATTCTGTACCTTTACTGAATTATTTATTCTAACAATGTTTTTGGTGGAGGCATTCATGTTTTCTATATATAATATGCCACCTGTAAACACAGGCAGTTTTACTTCTTCTTTTTTATTTTGGATGCTTTTTATTTCTTTTCCTTTCTAATTGCTCTGGCTAGGACTTCCAGTTCTATGTTGAATAAATGTGGTGAGAGTGGGCATTGTTGCTTGTTTCCCATGATAGAGGAAGAGTTTTCAGCTTTTCACCTTTAAGTATGTTATTGGCTGTGGGCTTGTTATATATGGCCTTTATTATGTTGAGGTACATTTCTTCTGTACCCAGTTTGTTGAGAATGTTTATCACAAAAGGATGTTGGGTTTTGTCAGATGCTTTTTCTGCATCTATTGAAATGAAAATATAACTTTTATCCTTAATTTTGTAGGATAAAATGTGTATATCACATTTATTGATTTGCATATATTGAACCATCCTTGCATCTCAGGAATAAATCCCACTTGATCATGTTGTATGAGCCTTTAAATGTATTGTTGACTTCAGTTTGTTAATATTTTGTTGAGTTTTTGTTTGTTTGTTTTGTTGTTGTTTTGGGTTTTTGTTTGTTTGTTTGTTTTTATATCTGTATTGATCAGGGATATTGGCCTGTAATTGTCTTTTCTTATAGTGTTCTTGTTTGTCTTTGGTATCAGGGTACTACTCGCCTCAGAAAATGAGTTTGGAAGTGTTCCCTCCTTTTCTATTTTTTGGAAGAGTTTGAGAAGGGCTGGAATTAATTTTTTTTTTTTTTTTCAATGTTTGGTAGAATACACTAGTGAAACCATCTGCTCCTGGACTTTTCTTTGCTGGGAGATTTTTTGATTACTGATCCAGTCTCCTTACTAGTAATTGGTCTGTTTAGTTCTCTTTTTTCATGATTCAGTCTTGGTAGGTTGTATGTTTCTAGGAATTTTTTCATTTCTTTTAGGTAATCTAATTTGTTGACACTAATTGTTCATAGTAGTTTCTTATGATCCTTAGTGCTTTTATGTTATCAGTTGTAATATCTCCTCTCCCATTCTGGTTTTATTCATTTGAGTCATTGTCTTTTTTTTTTTTCTTAATCTAGCTAAAGGTTTGTCAGTTTTATTTATTTTGTCAAACATCAGCTCTTAGTTTCATTGATTTTTTTCTGTTGTCTCTTTCGTCTCTAATTTCATTGATTTATGCTCTGATCTTTGTTGTTTTTTGACTTCTTCAACCCATTGGTTGTTCAGGAGCATGTTGTTTAGTCTTCACATATTCATGAATTTTCTAGTTTTCTTCTTGTAATTCATTTCTAATTTTATTCCATTGTGGTCAGAAAAAATGGTTGATATGATTTCAACCTCATTAAATTTATTAAGACTTGTTTGTGACCTAACATACAATCTATCCTGGAGAATGTTCCATGTGCACTTGAGAAGAATGAGTATTCTATCATCTGGAACTTTCTCTATGTCTGTCAGGTCCATCTGGTCTAACATGTAATTTTAAGTTCAGTGTTTCTGCATTGCTTATTTGTTTGTTTGTTTGGGTCTGGAATATTTTATACATTGTTGAAAGTGGGATACTGAAGACTTCTGCTGTTTTTGTGTTGCTGCCTATTTCTCTTGTCAGGTATGTTAATATTTGCTTTATTTAGGTTCTCCTATGTTAAACGAATAAATATTTACAATTGTCATATTCTCTTTTTTTAATTAAAAAAATTTTTAATACTTCTTTTTGAGAGACAGAAAGACAGAGTATGGGCAGGAGAGGGGCAGAGAGAGAGAGAGAGAGAGAGACAGAGACAGAGACAGAACCCAAGGCAGGTTCCAGGCTCCGAACTGTCCGCAAAGAGCCTGATGTGGGGCCTGAACCCATGAACTGAGAGATCATGACCTGAGCCTAAGTCAGAAGCCAAACTGAGGCACCAAGGCACCCCACAACTGTTATATTCTCTTGATGAATTGACCCTTTTATCATTATATGATGGTCGTTTTTGTCTCTTGTTACACATTTGTTTTTTAAAGATTTTTTTTTTTTTTTTTAAGTAACGTCTGCATCTAACATGAGGCTCAAACTCGCAATCTCAAGATCAAGAGGTATGTGCTGTACCTATTGAGCTAGCCAGGCACCCCTCTTGTTACAATTTTTAACTTAAAGTCTATTTTATCTGATATGATTATAGCTACCCCTACTTTCTTTTGGATTTCATTTTAATGGAATATCTTTTCCTATCCTTTCACATTTAGTCTATGTGTGTCCTTAAAGCTAAGGTAGATTTCTTAATAGGCAGCATATGATTGAATCTTGATTTTTAACCCATTCAGCCACTCTGTGTCTTTCGATTGGGCAATTTAGTCATACATTTATTTTTGAGAGAGAGAGCACAAGCAGGGGAGGGGCAGAGAAGGAGACACAGAATCCCAAGCAGACTCCAGGCTCTGAGCTGTCAGCACAGAGCTTGACGTGCGGGTTGAACCCACAAACCACAAGATCATGGCCTGAACCGAAATCGGACACTTTACTGACTGAGCCACCCAGGTGCCCCTAATTTAGTCATACATTTAAAGGAGTTATTGATAGGTATAGACTTATTTTTGCCATTTTGTTTATTGTTTTCTGGCTATTTTGTAGTTTCTTTCCTTTTCTCTTGGTTTCTTCCCTTGTGATGTGTTGATTTTCTGTAGCGGTATGCTTAGATTCCTTTCTCTTTATCTTTTGTGTATCTGGAATAGGCTTTTGCTTCTTGGTTTACCATGAGCCTTACATAAAACATATTTATAACAGTCTAATTTAAGTTGATAGCAACTTAACTCTGAATGCATATGGAAGCTCTACAGTTTTACATTCCCTTTCCCCCCATATTATATGTTTTGGATGTCACATTTTACATCTTTTTGTATTGTGTATCCATTAACAAATTATTGTACTTACAATTACTTTTGTCTTTTAACCTTTATACTAGAGCTGTGATTTACCTACCACCGTCACACCATTATTCTCAATTTAACTATGTATTTACCTTTACCAAGGAGTTTTGTACTTTTATTTTCCTGTTAATAATTAGCATCCTTTCTTTTCAGAATACTCTTTAACATTTCTCGTAAGGCCATTCTAGTGGTCATGAACTCCTTCCACTTTTGTTTGTTTAAAAAACTCTTTTATCTCCCCTTAAATTCTGAAGGATAACTTTGCTGGATAGAGTATTCTTAGTTGGTAGTTTTTTTTCTTTCAGCTCTGAATATATCATTTTATTTATTTGTGGCCTGCAAGAAAAATCTGCTAATAGTTTTATGGGGGCCTCTCTTGTATATAACAAGTTGCTTTTTTCTTGCTGCTTTGAAGTGTCTTTCTCTTTGTCTTAAACTTTTGACAATTTAAATATAATATTTGTGGATCTTTCGATTCATCTTACTTGGTACTTTTTGGGCTTCCTGCCTCTGAATGTCTGTTTCTTTCCCCAGGTTAGGGAAGTTATTAGCCATTATTTTTTTGAATAAGCTTTTTGCCCCTTTCTCTTTCTCTTCTCCTGGGACTCCTATCATGCAAATACTGGCCCACTTGGTGGTGTCCATAAGTCCCTTAAGCGATCTTCATTCTTTTTTCCTTTTGCCCCTCTGGATGAATTCCACTGCCCTGTCAAGTTTGCTGATCCTTTCTTCTGCTTGATTTAGTCTGCTGTTGAACTTTGCTATGGAATTTTTCAGTTCAGTTATTATATTCTTAAGGTCTATGATTTCTGTTTGGTACTTTTTTATATTTTCTATCTGTGTTGAAATCCTCACTTTGTTCTTTCATTGTTTTTTTGACCTCAATGAGCATCTTAATGACCATTATTATGAACTCTCTATCAGATAAATCACTTACTTCCATTTTATTAAGATTAGTTTCTGGAGATTTATCTTGTTCTTTTTTTTTTTTTTTTTTTTTTGTTTAACATATTGCCCTCTTTTTTCGTTATCCTTGACTCTTTATGTTGGTGTTTGCACATTAGGTAAAACTACCTCTCCCCTTCTTGACAGACTGGTTTCATGTAGAAGATGAACCTTGTTAATCAGCCTAGCCCGAGCTCCTGGTTGTCTTTCAAACTTTTGTGATCGTCCAAGTTACCATCTTTGTTCTTAGTGGTTCCCAGTAGCTGAGTATGTGTAAGTGTATGTGTAAAGACCCATCAGTGTCTTAAAGGGGGGAAGGATTGCAGTCAGCATCTGGATGCAGGCTTATCTCAGGCAGCAGGTGGGAAAGTATATATACTCTGAGTACGTGTACCTTAAGCCCCTTCCAGGGAGATACTGGGAGATGGGTACTTTTGCCTGCTCCCTCTGCACTGATTCTGGGTATAGCTGTGGGGGGTGGGTACTCCTGCTCCTGTTTAAAAACTACTTCTCTATTTACATAGTCTTATAGGACTCGTGAATGCATGTCCCTTTGACTGTCAGAGCTCTGTGATCTGGGGGCTCATTCCTCCAGTCAGCCATAAAATTAGGGCACAAGATAGTGTAGAGAAGCTCCTTCCAGGGAAATACTAGTGACTTAGTTTTATTGTTGGAGTGAGCCAGAGGGAGGAGGAAGAAGTGCCCACTGGCACTTTTGGGCTCCAGGGAGAATCGCAGTCAGCCCCTATAAGCATGCTAATTAGAAGCTGATCCTCAGGCAGTAGCTCATGGAATGTGTACTCAAACCCCTTCCAGTGAAAACTAGGAGATGGGCATTTTTGCCTGTTCTTTCTGTGTTGAGCCCTGGGGGTATAGCCACAGCGAGTGCTCATGGGTGCCTGTTAAGAACTGCTTCTTTGCTTCCTTGTTTGCTATAGTCCTGCGGGACTCAGGAATGTAAGCCCTGAACTGGGCAGTCTGGGGGCTTGTGTCAGGTGGCAGTCCCAGAAGCTGGGTTGCCAGACCTGTATTCAGGCTCCTTCCAAGAGAGATGCAGGTGACCTGGTTTTATCACAGTAGTAGGCCAGAGGGGGAAGGTGGGGGAGGTGGTTTCCAGCTAGCTCCCCAGGCTCTAGGTGGATTGCAGCCAGCCCCTGGATGCATTCCAAATTAAAGTTGGACCCTCAGGCAGCAGCTTGTAAAGTATGCACTCAGATCCTTTCTAGGTAAAGACTGAGTGATGGATGTTTTTGCCTGATTTCTCTGCACTGAACCCTTGGGGGATAGCCTTGGTGAGTTCTTCTGTGCCCATTAAGAACTACTTCTTTGTTTGCTGTAATATTACTTAGGAGTCTCATGGATACAAGCCCTATTGGCTTCCAGAGCAGAGTGTTTCGGGAGCCTGTCCCTTGGGTGAGAGTCTTAAAAGTTGGGGCACTAGGTGTATAGTCCAAATCCTTCACTGCTCGGGGAGAAGCTGGGAGTTGGAAGTTCCTTCCTGTTTGTATGGCACAGATGTTGGGGGTCGGATTATGGCAAGATATGTCTCCGCCTTCTCTACCAGTTTTAATGTGGGAATTTTCTCATTTGCTTGGTGTTTAGGTGTCACTCAGCTAGTTTCTGGATTTATCTCAAAGGGAATTGCTCTGTATAGCTGTACAGTTGATGTGTCTGGGGAAGGAGGGAAGTTCAGGAGCCTTCTATGTTGCCATCTTGGTCCCTCCCTCCTGGTTTTGTTTTGTAAGGTAACTTTTATTGAGGCTTACTATGTGTGAAGCACTGTGATTTCACTGTAGGTCTTACACTATCATGTTAATTCCCACAGCAGCTGTTTGCAGTAGGTGGGATGATCCCCATTTTACAGAAAAGAAGTCTGAGTCTTAGAGGGGGAGCATGTGCAAGGATGTACAGCCAGCACATGACAGAACTGGGTTTCAACTGATCTGTTTTATTCAATGGCCGTAATCATCACATGTCACACTCGCTTAGAGGAGGGCAGGGTTCATGTCATCTAGTTCCCCCAACCCCCACCAACTTTCTTAAATTGCTCTCATAACAAGCTTCTTATAACTTGGAAAAAAATGTATGAATACAAGTTCTGTGAAGAAATACACAAGCAAATTAAATTAAACATTACCAGAAACCCTTCCAATGAAGATAAACCAGTATTAACATTTTGGAATATATATACTCTATATTTCTTATGCAAAGACTTAAGTATATATATAAGAAGCACTCCCCCCCCCCCCGAGAGAGGGAGAGAGAGAGAGAGCATGAGCTGGGGAGGGGCAGTGGGAGAGGGGGAGAGAATCTTAAGCAGGCTACACGCCTAGCATGGAGCCTGACACAGGGCTCAGTCTCACACCTGTGAGCCCGAGAGATCAAGACCTGAGCTGAAACCAAGAGCCAGATGCTTAACCAACTAAGCCACCCAGGGGCTCCCCCCCTTTTTTGGGGGGAGCGAGCGAGAGAGAGAGCAAGTGAAGTACTCTCAAGGCTAAGTGCGTTCTGCTAACAAATGTGTCTTTAGTGTACCCAAAATGGTGTGCTTGCTAAGAGCCTTTTGTGCTTTTTCTTAGCCCTGTTCATGCCAGTTGAAGTTACTGTTGCAGTTACGTAATCTAAATATTACATAAACCGATGAAATATGAGTATAAAAATAGAACAGTTTTCTCCACTAAAATTAGGTTGAATGCTTTAGCAAATTGCGATCTCTAAAACAATTGCTCTGGAATTCACAGTGGGTGAAATAGCTATAAAAGATTTGAGAAGAAATGTTAGAAGTCGTGAAGGAGTCCACATTCATATTGCTTCACAAGTGTATTTACGTTTTTGTTTGATGTTAACAGACCTAAAGCTGAAATGGAGAAGATGGGGTAGGATATGACTTATGCAGGAAAGATGGCGTGGAGTTCTAGTAAGCAAATACTCAGGTCCTCAGTGTTAAGTGAAAATACGAGATGTTGTGGGCAGCAGGTGTTTTTATTTTTATTTTATTTTACTGTTGGTGAATCCTCACTTTCACTACCTTTTGAAATCAAGCGATTAACTTCTGCTCCCAGATGTGTTAGAGAAGCATGCTTCTGTTCTACATATCTCAAAAGGAGAATCATGTAATCTGCCGAGCTACTTTTTTTTTTCACTTAATACATCGTAGACACATTTCCAAGCCAATAAATACAGATTAAAGTATTTTATGACAGTATAACATATGTTCAGAAAAGTGCACAGATCCTTGAATGATCACAAAGCAGACACATCCGTGGAGCCCCCACCCAGGTCAAGAAACATTGCCAGTCCCCTGGGAGCCCCCCATAGCCTCCGCTTCCCAGCCAGAGATAACTGCTGTTGCCACTTCTCACTGTTTTCAAACTTTGTATAAAAGAAGCATCTGTACCTTTTTTTTTTTTTTTTTTTTACTTTTTTACTCCACACTTTTTGTGAGCTTCCATCTGTGTTTTTAATGTGTATCATGTATTCATTCATTGTCGCCTTTGAACATTTTTTCATTGAAATGAAATGCCAGAATACGTACTTAGTCTGTTGTTGATAGCCGTTGGGGTTGTTTTCAGTTTGGGGCCGTTGGGAAAAATGTTGCTACGATCATTCTTGTAGTACATGGCTTTTGGGATACCCAGGAAGGTTCTAGTTCTTGTTGTTTGCGTATCTAGGAATTGAATTAGTGGGTCACAGGATATGTTTGTGTTCAACTTTAGGGGGTACCGCCCTGGTGGTTGCACCAGTTTATACTCCCACCCATTTATACCCCCTCATACCAACTCATATGTGAGTTTCTATTGCTCTGTATCTTTGGCAACACTTGGTATTGTCAGTTGTGTTGATTTTATCCAATCTGATAGGCGTATGGTAGTATTTTGTGATTTTAATTTGCATTTTACTGATGTCTAATGAGGTTGAACACTTTTTGACGTGCTTATTTGCCATTTGGGTGTCTTTGGTGGGGGAGGAAGAGGTTTGAAGTACTTACTTGAGTGTCTTGCCCATTTTTTCTGTAGGATTGCCAGACATTTTCTGATTTATTAGCACTTCATATATTTTAGATATTAAGTTCCTTTGTTAGTTACATGTGTTAAAAATACCTCAAAGAAAAAAATATCACCTCCCACTCTGTGGTTTGGTTTTCTTATTCTTCTGATAGAGGTTAGTGAAAGTTCCTAATTTTAGTGTAATCCAATTTACGAATTGCCCCTTTGTTATTAGTGTTTTTTGAGTCCTAGTTAAGAAATCTTTGCTTTGTCTCAACCCCAAGGCCCTCAAGATATCCTCCTGGGTTATCTTACATCAGCTTTATTGTTTTACTTTTCGTAGTTAGATCTACAGCTTACCTGGATTTAATTTATGTGTATGGTGAGAAGTTAGGCTCCAGTTTCATTTTATAGCACATTGATATCCAGTTGATGAAGCAGCATTTGTCGAAAAGACCATCCATTCTGTGTTGCTGTGCAGTGCAATCTTTTCTGTAAATAAAGTAGGAATCTGGGGCGCCTGGGTGGCGCAGTCGGTTGAGCGTCCGACTTCAGCCAGGTCACGATCTCGCGCTCTGTGAGTTCGAGCCCCGCGTCAGGCTCTGGGCTGATGGCTCAGAGCCTGGAGCCTGTTTCCGATTCTGTGTCTCCCTCTCTCTCTGCCCCTCCCCCATTCATGCTCTGTCTCTCTCTGTCCCAAAAATAAATAAACGTTGAAAAAAAATTAAAAAAAAAAATAAAGTAGGAATCTATGTACAGATCCGGTTTTGGACTTTCTCTTCTCTTTCACTGGTGCATTTCTTTTGCGCTAGTGCAAGTTTTGATTGCTGTAGCTTAATAAACTGCAGACAAGTCTTCTTTGTACCAATTCCTGATGATACTCTTTAGTTCTTTCCGTTTCCAAATAAAGCTTAGAACCAGCTTGTCAGTTTCCACAAACATACTCAGAGACATACTAAAACTTCAGGGATTTTGATCAAGATTGCTTTGGATTAAGAAAGGTAATGTAAGAATAAAAAAGACTGCTTTGGACTTGTAGATCCATTGCTTTGACAGTCACATCTATAGGAGAGTTGACATCTTAGCAGTATTGAGCGTCTCAGTTTGTATGCGTGGGATATCTTTTCATTTGGTCTTCTTTACTCAGTGTTTCATTTGTTAATTATTTGGCTTTCTAATTCTTTTCAATGGCTTTAGAATTTTGTGGTTAACATCAACATTTAATCAGTAACTTTATGTTACAACATAGTTTATTTCTATTCTTTTACTGTTATTTTTTTTTAATTTTTTTTTTTTAACGTTTATTTATTCTTGAGACAGAGAGAGACAGAGCATGAACGGGGGAGGGTCAGAGAGAAAGGGAGACACAGAATCGGAAGCAGGCTCCAGGCTCTGAGCCATCAGCCCAGAGCCTGACGCGGGGCTCGAACTCACAGAGCGCGAGATCGTGACCCAGGCTGAAGTCGGACGCTCAACCGACTGAGCCACCCAGGCGCCCCATATTCTTTTACTGTTATAAACGGTATGAGCATTCATGTATATACATTTAAAAACTTTTTTTTTAAGTTTATTTATTTATTTTGAGAGAAAGAGAGCGAGAACTCGCAGGGAAGGGGCAGGAAGAGAGCTGGTTGCCACACAGCCTCTGTGCTGGACTCTGAGCAGAGTCCAGTGTGGGGCTCGAACTCAACAAACCACGAGACCATGGCCTGAGCTGAAATCGAGTCAGATGCTTAACTGACTGAGCCACCCAGGTGTCCCCATGTATATCCATTTTCAACACCTTTTTACTTGTAATCAACTCCTGAAACTGGAAAACTGGAAAACTGGAATTTATCTTCCCCTGTGAATTGTATCATTTTAAACTCTCACCCACTGTTATAATAGGTTCCATTCTTGTCAACCTAGGGAATTTGTGATTTTTTTAAAAAATAGTTTTCAGTTTGATGGGAAAAAGTAATAACTCATTGTTCTTTCAATTTGCATTTTTTAGTACTAATGGAATTGAGCAAGCCATTTGTAGTTCTTTTGTGAATAGCCTGTTCATAGCTTTTGCATATTTTCTATTTTTTTTTTATACCTTAGGTAAAAACCCTTTGTCACATATATTTACAAAATATACATCTGTACAACACATGAGTTAACCAGAATCCTTTTGTTACTAGAATGGGCCTTTGTTGAAGAGCAAAAAGAAAACCCTGTTTCAAATTGTGATGATTCCCCAAATCTTTATGTCCTTCACATATTTAGTAATATCATAGCAATAATGTGCTTGACAGGAGGGACTAGTAGCAACTAGATAGAAGAAAGATAATGTAATAGAGTGGTAAGATCATTGAAATTAGAGTCAGAAGCCTGGGTACTAGACCTGGCCTGACCAATCTCTACCTCTGAGATCTTGGTTAGTCCATAGACTCTCCCTGGGCCTTCATTTGTCTGTACAGAGCACAATGTATATCATGTATCTCGCAGGGCTAAGATGAGATCCATACATTGTAAACAGTAAAAGTTAACACAATACAAATTGTAATATGCTAATAAGTATGGTATAATTTTAGCAAGTTGAATGGATGCTTTGTTAAAATTATCTTTTAGGAGCACCTGGCTGGCTTAGTCAGTGAAATGTGTGATTCTTGATCTCGGGGTTGTGGGTTCAAGCCCCACGCTGTGTATACAGATTACTTAAAAATAAAATCTTAAAAAAAATTTACATTTTGAGGTAACCTAACATAAAATATTCAACCTAACATCTTTCTCAGTCTGTGGTTTGTGGCTATTGTACTTATTTACATGATTCCTCTAAAAAGAAATGTTAAAAAATTGAAGCTGATATTCTTTATGACAATTAAGTGTGTCTGTGGTATATTGGCTTCTGGGGCACTAGGCTTCTCTCTCCAGTATTGACATTCTCTGTGAGCTCATTAGCTACTGTTCTGGTAAAAGTTTTGATCTGTGATAAGGGTACTACATTAAAAGGGCATTGATGTTGGAAATCTGTACTTTGGTCCATTCTTTAAAATGCAGTCCTCACAAAAGAGCAATATGAATTTGCATTGCAAAGGATAACATTTCTTTTTAAAACTCTTGAAACCAGGTAATTTAATTAGGTCTTTGCCATAGCCTTTTATCTTCCTCCCCAAAGGAGCTCGGTCTCCTTTGACACCTCATATTGGAAGCTGGTCTTCTTATCCTCAGAATTAATTAACATGCAAGTGCTTGTCTAGAGAAACGCTGCTTTTCGATTAGCATTTAAATGTCATTCTTAATGATGTCAAATTGACTCTTTGAAGGGAAAATCAAAATGGTATGGTTATCTCTTGATTATTTCCTAGAGCATGTTACTGGTAATTCTGGTTATCTGGTCTTACTGGATGCTTTAATCTTCTGTTTGTAGGCCAAATTGAGTCAGATACAAGACTTACTTCCATATTTGATTGCAGCAAAGCCAGATTCTGGCCTTCCATTGCCTACAGTTTCTAGATAGGTCTACTTGGCATATTCTGCACTACTTCTCAGTAACAAGTTTATTTGTGTTGGAATAGCACCTGTGAACTATTAGCAACAAGTCTGAGGTACCCAGGAGCAAGGAGGAGGGTACAGAGGGGCTTTGGTAGCAACTGTGTGATACAGAATAAAGAAGATGGGGGCACCTGGGTGGCTCAGTTGGTTAAGCATCTGACTTCAGCTCAGGTCATTATCTCACTGTTCGTGGGCTCAGGCCCTGCTTGGGCACTCTACTGTCAGCGAGGAGCCAGTTTTGGATCCTCTGCGCCCCCCCCCCCACCCCTCCTCTGCTCTCTCTCTCTCTCTCAAAAATAAGTAAAAAATTAAAAAAAAAAAATAAAGAACGTGAACTTTGGAGTTAGAGATTCACTGGTTCAAATCTTGCCAGTGCCACTCTGAAGCTATGTGACATTGACATATTACTTCCCTTCTCTGAGAATTTCCTCATCAGTAAAATGTAAATAGTAATATCTACCATTCAGGTTGTTGGGAGGGTTAAAGGTGATCACGTATGTAAGGTACTACTTAGAGCAGGCTATCTGCTATAACAAAGAACCCCCAAATCTCACTGGTTCATTTCCTGCTGTGGGGAGGGAGGGCCCTGCTCCATGCGGACATTCAGTGACCCAGACTTCCTGGCGTTCCCCAAGACCTTGGAACCTTCATTGGGTCATCTCTCTCTGGCTGGGAGGTGACGGAAGATTGTGAGCATGTGGATCGCACAGGAGGCTTTGTGGGACAGGCTGGGGTTGGTGTATATCACTTTCACTCATTTCGCACTGGCCAGAACTCAATTCCATAGACACACCTACTTTCAAGTTAGCCCTCCAAATGTCTGTCTTAGGAGGAAAACAAAATGGGTTTGTTTGGTGAGCACATGGTCCTCCACTACAAGCATCCGGTAACATTTGTTATGTAAATGAAAGAAAGAAAGAATGGATTCTCTGTTCATTTTCTTTTTCATGGACTCCTAGAGTGTTAGAGCTGATAGAGGGCTTTAGCAGTGATCAGATTTTACTCTCTTTAGATGAGTCTGAAGACCTGGAGAATTTAGTCCAGCTATTAGTGACAGGACTAGAACTTAAACCCACTTTTCCCAAATCCTGCTATTTATTCTGCGTTTAATTATTTAAACATTATTCTTTGTTTTTTGCCATAGGGTTGCCCTTGCCTTTTGGCATATGAAGATGGAGATTTAAAAACATGTTATTCTGATCATTATTGGACTTCAGTTTTCCTTGGAAGGAGGATTTGGTATTTTAGGGTGGTGGGATAGACACTGCAGGGGCTGGAGTCTCCACAGCCAGTGGGTGTTTTATACTGAGGGTGAGAATTAATCTTCACTCACCCACTCCTGTGTTTGAGCAATCTTTCTTTCTTCCCCGTGTATGTGTATTGAATTATGCGAGGCAGTGTGGATGGAGCAGTGATTAAGACAGGAACATTCACAGCCTAAGGAAGGGGTCAAATATTTTACCCCTAATTACTACATAAAATGAGAGTGCCCTGGAGGCAATAAGGCGGAAGTGACCAGCTGCTGGGGTGGGAGGGAGAAGGGAGTAAAGAAAGCTTCCTGGAGGAGGTGGGTGCTTGAATTGGATCTTAAAGAATGGGTTCATTTATTGGGAGTTTGATTTGCTCTGAAACAGACACATCTGTATTTCTGTAATCTTTGTGGATAACTTTGGCCGGTGGTGACTATACACTGGGAAAAATGGGGAGAAAAATGCAAACAAACAGATCAAAATCCTGATCAAGTCTCCTGTATAAGATGGGCATTGAGCACTTATATTTACCATTCATTTATCATTTTGTCGAGTTTTTACAAGTAAACAATTGCATAAGACAACCTTTGGATACAGATCAATCATCAAAAACAAAGACTCTGTTGTGAGCCAACAAGTTCTTGATACCATCCTTCTAGGCCCAATGGGCCTTGCATAATTTTTGGTTAGGTACAGACCCTTAGAAGAGTTTATAGAGACCAGAAGATATAGAGACCAGAAGAGTTTATAGATACCAGAAGACTGAATCAGTGTGAAGGGGGAGCACATGCACCCACTGCAGAGGATGTGCAAACACGTATATAGGTCTGAATTTGGGAGTTGATCTTCAAAAGTTTTCTCTGACAGGTACTATTTGGAGCCTAAATTTGTAGGACTGATGGGAATGCTTGGGAGTTGGCATTACTGTTACATCATAGTGAAAGAGCATGGGTTATTCTGTGGTCTGGCCAAGAGGATTTGGGGGAAGACAAGTGTAGTGAAAGTTCCACTGTTAGTAAGTGGCAGCATATATGGCTTGGGACCCAGTCTTGTCTGATGTCTGTCCTTCTCCCTTAGTGCCATACTGTCTCTCTGGGAACGCAGGTAGGAGTCAGAATCTAAGCGGCTTTCGATGGTTAGATTGAGGGTTACCTGGAATCAGTCAGCAAGCAAGAGATGTCTGTTTTCAGCACCCCACTCCTCTTTGGTGCGTCTCTTCTCTTTTTAGCGAGCATTTTCTCACACTCTCCCTAACATTCTCATAGTAGAGTATCAGGGGACTCCTGGAGAGAGAATTTGTGTTGTTTTAAAACATACACCTTAAATTCTAAAAGCAGTCTTATAGAAAGAATTCAAGTTGTACAAAAAGGATATGAAGTGCAAAGGCATTGTCCCTCTTCCTGAAACCTCTGATTCTAATGAAAATAAATGTTATCTTTCTAGACATGTGGACAAAGAAGCACACGCAGGTGTATCCTTTTTTACATACGTGGACTCATTTAATATATGCATTTTTCTGTAAGTCTCTTAGTTATGTAAGACAGCTTTTCATACTGCCACATAGTTCTATCTTGTTATTATTATTATTTTAACCCATGGCATTGTCATCCACTGTAGGACTTTTCCATGACTCTTAATGAACACTCTTTAAGGTTTTTTTCCTAATCCTTTGCTATTTATTGCACACTCTGCTTCAGAGAACATTTTTGTAGCCATCCACAAACTTCTTATGGAGAGATTTTTTGGTAGGGTACTTGCAGTGTACCCTTAAAATTTGATAGATATTGGTAAACTGTCCTCCAGAAAGGCTGCACTTATTTTCATTCTATCCACAGTGTACGTGGATTCCTTTTTTCCCCCCAATATTTTTCATTTTAAAGAGGATCCTGAACTTTGGGTCAGATAAGAACAGGCAAAGAGGAGAGAGCCTACTAAAAACAAGTGATGACTTAGAGAATTGAAAACATGTTCACACAAAGACTTGTATGTAGCCACATTATACATAACAGCCCAAAAGTGGAAACAACCCAAATGTTCATTGGCTGTTGAATGGATGACCCAGATGTCGTATGTACACACAATGGAATGTTATTCAGCAGTGAAAGGAATAAGGTACTGATATATGCTATAATGTGGATGAACCTTGAAAGCGTTATGCTGAGTGAAGGAAGCCAGTCACAAACACCATACATGTTTATGTAAAATGTCCAGAATGGGCAAATCAATAGAGGCAGAGTGTATATAAGTGGTTGCTCAGGGCGGCGATGTGGGGGCAGGGGAGATTTGGGAAGTGACTGCTAATAGATACAGGATTTCTTTTTAGGCGGTGATGAAAATATTTTACAGTTAGATTATTGTGGCTCTAACTAACTATTCTACAGTTAGTTAGAATTGTGGCTGCACAATTCTGTGAGTAACCACTGAATTGCATATTTTAAATGGTGGAATTTTATGGTATGTGAATTATTTGTCAGTGAAGCCGTTGAAAAAAATGAGTGGTGGCGGAATTCATGGAATGGGACGGAAAGGATGAGGAGGTGGCCATTACCATGGGCTTATGGGACAGGCAGGAAGACCATGTTACAGCGGTGTGGCAGGGAATTTGATGGGGAAGGTATTTCTCTATGCAAAGCTGAGCTGTGTTCAGGTGGTTGATGATAGCCAGCTACAGAGTTGGTTGGTGGGGTTTCTCCCCTAGCAGAATGGAGACAAGGGGCAGGTAATGCCATGCCCTAGTTAGGGTGAGAATGGGGGTTAGTACACTGAATTACTGACTCCTTGTCCTTGTTCAGTCCTTTGAATACACAGAAGATACTGTTCTCCTGGAAGGCAGTAATACTTTCCTTTGCTGACCTAGAAATGCCTGCTGTGCTCCAGCATTTGGAAAAGGAAGGTCAGGGAGAGGAAGCTGAGCTCAGCTGCTGAGTCAAGGAGAAGGGGAGGAAGGCCTAGGGTCACAAAGGACAGTGAGGCCCTCCTTTGTGAATAAGAGCAACTTGTCCATTTTAAATTCAGCAATTAAGCTTTTTCTACATAGTGGAAGTGACTGTTCTTTTGGAATGTGTTTGCCAGCGACTATCATGATTAGAATGTTTAAAAGGAAGTTATGATTTTAAGTGGCCTCTGAGTTGTACTGATTGATAAAATTTAGCTTAAGGGAAAGAGATTTAAACTTAACAGCAAACACTGAAAGTTACGGGCAAATCAACATACCTGTCCGTGAAGGCCCAGTTTTCCTTATAACTGGGGCTTTTTTAACACTCTTTACCCTTTTGTGTCCTCATTACCCATCACTGTGGCTCTGTAGCACAGAGTAGGTTAAACTGTAACATCCAAAAGTTTCTTAGTATTCTCAGGTCTCAGGTTAGCCTCAGAAAGAGCCTCAGGTAGGTCTCCATGGTTACATTTTGGAGGTTAATCTTTTTAGGTGGCTACTCCTTGCTCACCAACGGTTTGCTTTAGAAGTCCAGGATGGCACATGTGTGGGTCCGTATTGACATAATGGCAAAATTATTTTGTATCAGGCAGAAGTGTGGGGTCTCCTGAATGGGTGGAGGCTGGCGGCATGGGTGGTAAAAGAATTCATGTAAGGCAGAACAAAGGAGGTAGAAATTTACTGAATCCAGCACAAAGGAGCAGCAGACAGGACAGCAAAGCAGAGGCTGTCTGCCGGGAGACGGTGTGTGTGTGGGGGGGGGGGGGGGGGTTATTTTAAGGGGGGAAGGTGGGGAGCTCTGGGAACATACGGAATTTTCATTTTTTGGCACCTGTATCCGGTGTAAGCCCCTCAGTGGTCCTCTAGGCCCTATGGATATTTTGCGGCGGGTTCCCAACTGCCCCTCCCCCTATCCCGCCAGGGGGGTGGGGGGGTCACTGTGGGCCCTTCTACCTTCCTCAGGTTTCCATTGTTCAAGTTGGTTGCCTAAAAGCAGCCTCTACAAGAAATCTTTTTCTTGGTCACTGTATTTGATTTACTACCTGGAATACACTTTATTCTCTAAAACTTCATTTAAGAATCTACCATGGATAAGAAACCACGAGCCTTTGTGCTCAATTAGGATGGAAATAGGAACCTTACTCACTTTTAAACCTTTATAAGAAATACATTTTCTTCTGATTTTATTTGGACTTGCTAAAGAAACTTTAGCAGTGAGAGACACTTTGGTTGGTGATTCAGAGCACGAAGGAAGGGAAGGGAGCTATTCAGGCTCATGCGTACTAGTTGAATAACTGGCAGATATTTTTATATGCATTTCTATTCTTAGTCTCCAGCCTGCAGTTAACTGGGAAGTAACTAAGCTCAGTTACACTTATCAGGCTTGGTGATCTTAATTTGGATATGTCAATATCTAGACCTCTGGGGGAACTTAAGTATGTTTAGCTGATTGTTGAAAGGCAAACCCTCTCTTAGGGAATTCCCTCTCATTCAATAAATGAAGAATAAAACTTCCGATTAATGAGACAGATTAAACTGTAAGGTAATTAAAATTGCTCTTTGTTTCTGGCTATTAGCTAAATCTTAACCATTAACGTGGCCACACAGAGTTTTTGCTTGGTTGGGGTTTGTTTGATTTGGGGGTTGTCTCTCTTAAATACATTTTAAGGGTGGTCATTTATGGCCTGTATTAGAATTCCTGCCTGTATTAGGATTCTGGAAGTTGTAATGAATTCATAGAAGAACTCAAGAATGTAAGAAATTATGGGTCAATTATATCTAAATTTCAAAAAATAGCAAAAACACACAAAATGAACAAAGAATGTGAGAGCAAGGTTTCTACCACGTACAGAGTTGGGGGTACGAACTTTCTTCTGTTTCCAACTCCATTCACATTGTGACCGTGAACTGTCATGACTGAACTTCAAAGCACAGCTTGTTCTCTTGGCAGTGGCACCAAAACATTTTGATTATGCCTGAATAACTATTATAGGTCAGTGTAGACAAGTGAGTGAGAGTCTTACTTGGCTGGTTGGTGATACTGCACATGCTTAGATTTAGCAAAATGTCAAAATTGCCACAAGCCAAGATACAGTCATTGATGAGGACTTGAAATTTCTCCATGTCTGATAAATGTTTCAGTCCATGGAGAGCAGAAGTCCTTCTGCCATTTTCTTTTTTTAAACCACAGATCGAGGAAGCAAGGAGATGGAAATATTACTGTGAACTTAGTTCTAACCAACTGTAACTGAAGTAGAAATGACTAAAACCTTGGGAGGGAATGGCTGTGATCGTAATGTTTTGCAACTGCCAAAGAAAGGAAAGTTGGACATAACCAAATAGTAATGGTGACTTCAGGAAAATATAGAGAAAGGATAGGTATTTTTCAATGTCCAGAGACTTGAAAAGAGGGCACTACAAAAAGAGAAAGGGAGGGAGGGAGGGAGGGAGGAAGGAAGGAAGGAAGGAAGGAAGAAAGAAAGGAAGGAAGAAAGGAAGGAGGGAAGGGGAATTCTGAGGGCAAAAATCACAATTTTGGGGGGTGAAGGAGAAAAGGGAGGGAACCACTCTAAGAACAAGGAAGTTTTTAGTGAGTTGGGTATTAAGAGAACATGTATCCAAGATTGAAAGCAGAGCACATGCTCAAGGACCAATTCGGAAGAGTGGCATAAAACTCGTAAGAAAATACCTGCAACGCTCAAGTTCAGACCGAGGTGAGGCTGGAGAGAGCGCTAAAGACGGCAGAAAAGGCTCTTGAAAAGCTATGCGCAAAACAAGAACAATTGAGGGCTAAGCTCCTTGCTTGGGGCGGATGGACTAATGTTAGCATGACGAAAAGCAGACCCACTCAACTATTTGGCTTCTCTCTTTCTCTAACAAAGAGAGTGATCTTCAAACTGGAATGTAGAACATAAACATGGTTCAGAATAAATTGAAGCACACAAGATTGGTGATGATAATAATAGTCACAACTACAATTTGTTGAGTTTCCACTCAGGACTGAGTACGAGGAAGGAGAATTTAGTTACTTTTTTTTTTCTACTGCTTATGACCACTGTGGGTGGCACGTATTATCATCAATCCTATTTTATAGGCAAGGACACTGAGGCTCAGGAAGATTTAATAACAAGCCTGAAGCTACGCAACCGTTAAGTGATTAGCTAGGATTCAGATCCACGCCTGACGAGGTTCAAAGTCTGGCTCTTTTGACTGGACACCCTGACTCCCATGCCTATCAATACCTAGTGGTTTTAAAAAGGATTGTGTTTGCAGCTTAAATTATATTGTAAGACACATAAACAAGCAAACAGTACCCTGTAGATGTTAGCCAAGAGCCACAGTGTGTAATTTCAGGGAAAACAAGGAAAATGGAACATCAAAATGATAAAACACAGACAAGGCCTGCCTTGATTTCTTTTTTAAAGGTTCACTTTGGACTGTCTAGAACAAATTGCTTGATACTGACCCTCAGCACGCTTGCGACTGTGCTACGCAAGCAGATGGTTGTGAATGAAAGTAAGGATTCTCAAAAAGTGGCCTAGCTTTGCAAAGCATGCCCAATTAGAATCGTCCCTTCTTCCTTCTCTTTCTTCCTGTCATTCGATAGAGGACTCCAGAAAGCCGGTAAACAAGTTGAATTAATGTAGACTCAGTAGGCAGATTCATATTTAATTGAACCACTTTATACAGATTATTGACTTTAGATAGATGAGCTTTACTGAAATCACAATACCATGTTTGTGGCAGTCCCCCTATCTATCTGGATAGCGACTCTATCAAAAAAGGAAATGAAGTTTTTTGACTTAAGTTGTTCATGGTAAACCCCTGATGGTTCCTGGTATTTTTTGCCTTCTAAGTGAGTATGAACATTCTGTTTCAGCTTTCCTCAGGCTGTTTTGTGAAGAACTCTAAAGATGCTTTAAAAGTTAATAGAATAGGTGTCATCTCATGAGAGCATTGTTTCAGAAATGCTGACCTGTATGATAATTTGTTGTTACATTTTGCTAGGGATAGGCATTAAGTTCATTAATCTATGACTTAGGGAATCAGATTCATCCATCCTTTTCAAAATCTGGATAGTTTGCTTTCTCTTTAATTTTTCAGAGTATTCCACATCTTAATACATCTGTCAGTTAATTCAGTATCCTAAATAGAATTCATCTTGGCTTGGTAACTTGGACTCCTTTAAAGGAATTAGGCATATTTTTTCTTGTTTTAGGCTTTAATCTCTATTTATACCTTACTTTTTGAGATTTAAGGAGGAATTAGACATAGTGTGTATAGTGGCCAGTAGCTTAAGGTAGGAGCAGTAAGTTGAAGTTACAAATAAAGAGATTTCATATCAATATAACGAAGTGCTTTCTAGTAATTTGGAAGGTTCAAGAAGAGATTATATTATATCTGTTAGAGATATATAGAGGAGATTCAGACGTTGGATAGATGATGGAGAAGATGACCTTCTGACTCTAATATTCTATGATTATAGACATTTCTGTCTCGTACATAATAAAAAATAGGATAGCCTTTGGGTACTGTCAAAATCTTAAAAATCAAAGACTGTTTTGTTGTGGTTCCATTATTATCCAAGAAAAGCATGTGCAGTCTCCAGTTCTGAAAAGTAATTGCTGCCTTGGTTATTCAAAGGGAATGGGTGGTTGGGCAGTGGATCTATTTTATGGTCCCTTCAGTTTATTCCAGTGAAATGATTGGTTGTCACCACTGCCTGAACTTCCAATAGCACTATTCTACGTGGTTTTTATTGATCTTGAAAGAAGACAAGTCAAATTTTGGTTAGGAAACTGTTTGCGTATAACCTGATTATGCTGAGATTAAAATCTTGCGGAAGTTTGAAATAAAATGAACTTTATCTTGCCCTACAGGTAGATTGGAAGCAATGCTTCTGAAATTTTTGCCAGGGCAAAGAGCTGTATGTTCACTTTTTCAAAGCAAGCAGTGGTTCTTTGAAAATAGCTCATTTCTCCACAGTAGTGAATAACTTAGTAATGGGATTAACTGTGTTTTATTGTTGAAATGAAACATTGCTGGAAGTTATAGCTGGTATTCGGGACCAGACTTTGAGTGAATTTAGTGGTAACATCAGCGTTTTAAGACTATAACAGTTCCACCCCCCCCCAAACAAACAAACAAACAACCATTTTTTTTCTTGGTCAAGTGCGTGTAAAATATTTTCCACCCCCCCCCAAAGAATATAACAGAGAATAGTTTTATGATGTTCAGTGCACACTTGTGCTTAACAATATGAAATGAACAAGGGACTGATAAAGTATGAGTGTTGAATAAATTGCATAGAGAGTCATGTTGGAGTAACCATTATATGGTCTTGTCTGACTGTAAGAGTTATGGTACCCTGATATGAAAGTATTGACAGTCATGAAATCTTTTATAAGATTTTGTCACTATTGCCTCCCCGTTCCAAATTACTTCATAGCAGTGATCATATGAGTGTTGTAAAAATGTATTCGTGTGTCTCTTTCCTAGTAGATTGTAAGTGAATTGGGGGCAATTATAGATTATGTCTTGGTCATCACTGTGTTGTGCCTGGATCCCTCTGCTGTATGTAGCCACTAGGTGGATGATCACAGAGCTGCAGGGGGACCACTACATCATGATGGTCCTGTCTCTCGCATCTCCTCAATTGTGCATTCTTCCTAGCCAAGCTCTGTGGCTATAACAAATGTTGAATGAGCAAAGGGAGGAATAAATGAACAGGCAAACCATTTTTGTTATGTGCTGGCAGACCCTTCTGGAAATAGGACTGGCCAATACAGGCATTGGTATCCTATGTGGCAAATGTGGCATGCAGGCACTGTGTCATAGGACTTGTGATATGGCTGCAGTCTTGCTTCCCTTTCTGGCTACTTTTGAGGCCTTTCCTGCCAATTTCCCCATTGTAAGATG
>NW_024412413.1:26918333-26930760 GCF_014898765.1 Herpailurus yagouaroundi | reverse complement strand
CCCTTCCCTTCCCTTCCCTTCCCTTCCCTTCCCTTCCCTTCCCTTCCTTCCAATATTTTTGGAATGCCTCACACATATCAAACACTATGCTAAGACTTTTGCATATAGCGTGTATCTAATCCTATATAATGCTCTCAGTTAAAAACAACAACAACAACAACAACAACAACAACAACTCCTACTTTGCTGGTACAGAAACAAAGACACAGAGAGCTAACTTACATGCACTCACATAGAAATAAAGAGAAAGTGCCAGGTTTCAACCCAGTCGTCCCTGGGTCCAAATCTCCCGTTCCTGCTGTTACACTAGGCAGCCTCCCTGGACTGCACGCATCTTTGCTCTTTCATTTCTCTCTGACATCCCTGCCCTTTCTCACCTGCTGTTCCCTCACCCAAAACACAGACACAGACTGAGGTGGATCCTTGGCATCCCACTTTTCAAAGGATACTGAAACTGTGATCCTGTTACATGATATCCTCAGCGTTCGGCCCTGTTTAACTCTTTGGTCAGTGCTAGGCCATTTCCCACTTTGCCCTTAGTCTTTGTGTCTTCTGTTACTTCCCACAACAGGTCTGAACACCATGGAAGAATTCATCTTTCTACCAGGCTAACTGTGCCATTCTTCTCCAATCTATCCTATGGGAACTCTCCCTGTTTTCTTCTAGAGAGGCAGCATTGAGGGGTGGTTGAGATCATGGGCTCTGGAGTCAGAATGCCAGGCCGCAAATCTTGGCTTTTGCTTCTTCCTGGCCGTGTCATGTTGGATAAATTATCCCTGTGTCTCAGTTTCCTCACCTGAAAAGGGCAGATGACAAAGTACCACCATCACAGGATTGCTGATTATGGATTTCACCCAGATAAAAGTTCTTAAAGTAAAAAGCCCATAGTCAAATCCTCAATAAATGTCAAGTGTTCTTTTGAATAAAGGCCAAGAGCGTCACTCATAGTTTCAGGCTCATCCACAGACTGTTTGGGTTTTCCCAATGTTTTCATTTCTAATCACTCTGGTGTGTGTCCTGCCTGTCCCTCTGGTCTGGGTCGATCTGTGACACAGGCTTTGTCACCACTGTCCACAGGTAAGTCTGGATCCTCTCCACCCGTATCCCACTGTCTGGGCTGGGCCCATCTTCCCTGTCCGGTTCTGTCGGCTGGTCTCACTTACAGAGCTTTAAGGGCCTTCTGAAGTCCCCTTCCCTTCGTGAAACCTTTCTCACCAAGAGGGAGAAAAGTGAATAATTCCCCTGCTTATACCTTTTCTAAACATAGCACTTCACCTCACCAAAATACAGTACCACTGTGAAGTGTGTTTCTGAAAAGAAAATAATTTGATTTCACTGTTTGCTCTGTACCTGAACGTGTGCTCGGAAGATCAACATTCATATAGAAAAGGATACTTGTTTCTGAGGCCACAGCTCATAGAGAAGAGGGGCTCTGGTTTGACACACCCCTATCCCAGTAGCACCTCCATCTGTGATTAGTAAATTCCTGATTCGGAGAGTAGGCCATTTAAAATCAATTATCCACCAAAAACCTAACCCCTAACGTGCGTTCTGAAAATGGATGCTTTACTCGGATCCAACAGTTGAAAAGTCGTCTAAAGCTTTCTCGTCTTGCATCAGGGGTGTTTTTTTATTTCTTTGACTCATCAATAGGTGTTAACTAAAGTTTTTTTTTTCCCTCAGGGTAGATGTAAAAAACACCAGTGCTTCTTCCCAGCCACCCCCCCCCTCTTCTTTTGAAAGCTTTCATATTTACCCCTGTACATTGTTTGACCATACCTTGTACTTCAAGCCCTGTACTGGAGGAATGACTTTCACAGTCACATGGTAGGAACTGTTCCGGATCCTTAAGAAAAAACTACTACTGAACAGTGCATAGTCTTCTCCTTTGGAAAGAAGACAAAAATTATAGTGGTTTTGCCTGTCATTTAAAAATAAACAGACTCTGAACCTGTCTGGATTTATTGGCTTCATAGAACCAGACTGAAAGTACACCATGCACCAAATTATGGCAGAACAAATTCTTCTTTAGGACACTGATGGTAGGTTGGGCTTTTCTTTCTTTCTTTGTGTGTCTCGTTACTGGCAATGATTTCTGAAGCATCAGGCGTTTTCCACCTTTGTATAAAATTAATCAAAGGCAGACCTGTGGTGGCCTTGAGTTACTTTTCCTCTCCGTGTTGGATCAAGGTTTTGTCATGACTGCCTTATGGTATCCTAGACAGAGGTGAGTGGGTATTCCTGAAGAGTAGTGTGTCTTGTATAAAGAATGCATTTTGGATGCCAACTGGCTAAGTTATTTTACGTGAACTTTCAAAAATGAATCAAGGAAGGAATGTGGGCATTTAGGGAAAATTATGGGTCTTTAACATTAAATGCTACATAAATAAGTAGGATATTTGTTGAGGGAGAAGATGGGGATATTGCTTGAGCAAAAGCCTTTCCTATTGCTAGATGTTAACATTTTAATTTTACTTTAGTTTTCAAATTGATTTCTCACACATAATTGCATTTGAACTACACGGAAATCCCGTGAAGTTGGTAGGGAAGGTATTTATTATCTCCAGCATATGAAGAATCATTCCTAAAGAACCCAGGGCTGGTCTTGTTGGCTCAGATCTCATGACTGAACCCAGAGGGCAGTCTTTCCATTCTGAGTACAGCAGTTTCCCCACTATATCAGGGAATCTCACACCCGACTGTTCAGAAGGCCTGGAGGTGGGCTTAGAAATTCACATTTTTGTCACATACTCCAGGAGACTGATTGTGATGCAGGTGTATAATGGACTGCACTTTAAAAAACTCTCTGGGGCACCTGGGTGGCTCAGTTGGTTAAGCGTCCCACTCTTGATTTTGGTTAGGCGTGACGATCTCATGGTTTGTGGGACTGAGCTGCATGTTGGGCTCTGCACTGCCAGTGTGGAGCCTGCGTGGGATTCTCTCTCTCTCTCTCTCTCTCTCTCTCTCTCTCTCTCTCTCTTTTTCTCTGCCCCTCCCCCATATGCCTGCACACATCCTCGCTTTCTCAAAATAAAGAAAGAAACATTTAAAAATAAGGAAACAAAAAATAAAAAGCTTTTCTCTCTGCCATATTGTATCTTGGGTTTCAGCCTCTTTTTGTTAAATGTAATGCACTGAAAATACCATTTTTAAGATGGCATGTTTAACTTAAGAGAGGATCGAACAGTTCATTTACATGTTGTGCCCCAAATCTACAATGGTACAGACACAAGTTAATACAATATTGTTTGTAATAGTCCAATATTAGAAACCTTCCAAATATCCATCAATAGAGGAATGGTTGAAATGGTACGTTCATAAAGAGGCATAATATGTAGTTATAAGAAGGAACCAGGAAAACGTCCACATCTTGCCATGACGTCGTCTTCGGGATCCATTGTTAACTATACAAGTAAAATGGCGAGGTGTTTACAGAGTATGGTCCTTGCGGTATAAGGAAGAAAGGAAGATACGAGTGTTCACACACACGCACACACAGCCAGTACTTCAGGGTGAGTTCTTTTTTCTTGGTTTTCCCAGGGAATTTGGGCAGACCTGGGGACAAGGAGGCTCTGCATCTGAAAAACAGCGTTGGACCTCTTGGTGGGGAAGTGGGGCTTGTGGTGGCACGGTGGGACCCGGTGTGGCAGCCAGAAGTTGATCTCAGAGTCGTGGAACGGCTTGACTGCCTGTTGGCAGCACTTGCTGGCCACAGTCTCCTCCACCTTCATGATCTGGATGGAGTGGGCCCGGGTGCGGTGCGGGGCGCCCATGCCTCGCTGGCACTGGGTGACAGCACCTGCAGTGGTCAGGTTCCAGTGCTCCCCTGGCGTGGGTGCCCCTGCGAGAGCCATAGCACAGCCAGGTACCAGAGTTCTTCACCCGTAAGGGGATTTCTCGAATACCTGTCCACAGTAGACAGTTTCCCCTGAAGACGTCATCTTCTTCGGCTGAAACACAAAGTACCAGAAACGGGACTTGGCGACAACATGATTAGGTGCAAAGATTCATGTGCCGTAGAGGGGCAGAGTGCAGCATTCGGGGTTGGGCAGGCAGCACCCCACCACCTTGTACGCCCGCGGTGTGCCTGACGCCTCAGGGCGCACCCTCCATTTTCATCGCCCCCCCCACAAAAGGAAGTGCCAGGGCAGGGAAGTTCTTTATAGAGAATGACAGCTAATAAATGCAGAAGGGAGCTAGAAATAGAAAACCACCGTCTTGCAGCATCTAATGAAATAATGGAGCTAGGCAACAGTCATTAATGGCTGCTAAAATCTTAAGTGAAATTGGTGCTTTGTAACTGAGAATCAGCTTGACGACATTTGAACCCACTGATCAGTCTCAGCATCACTAAAAGTAGAATAGCCAAACATTATATTCCTCCTGACGTGATCTGATTGAAAAGAAACAATACCACTTGTGCAGTATTCTGCCCACATCCCTTCGGCACATATTAGAACCAGAATCTTACCAAGTTTCCATATCTACCTGCTAATTTACAGGAAATTCAGGAAATACAGGAAATACAGGAGACAGAGGGACATGTTAAATACCACCACAAGGCTACAGATCAGCCCAGTCCTGAGTGTGGGAAGTTCTACAAAACAAATGACCCAATTTCTTCAGCAAATAAATGTTATGAGAAAAAAGTAGGGCGTAGGAAGGGGAAATGGTTATATGTTATGAAACTTAGAGACCTATAAACGAAATGCCAGGTGTGAACCTTGTTTGGAACTTGATTTGAAGAAAAATAATATAAAAATACCTTTCTTTTTTTTAAACAATAGGAGAAAATGAAACACAACTCTATTATGTGTTATTTAAGAAATTATTGATAGTTTTATTGATCTGATAGTGGTATTGTGACTTTTTTTTTTTTTTTTTTAAGTATGCTTCACACCCAGCATGGAGCCCAATGCAGGGCCTGAACTCCCCACCCTGAGATCAAGAACTGAGCTGAGATCAAGAGTAGACTCTTCACCGACCGAGCTGCCCAGGTGCCCCTGTGATTATTTTTTTAAAAGTCTTTACCTCCAGGAGCACTTACTGTTGAGTTGATATTATGCCTTGAGATTTTCTTTAAAACTATGTCATCAAAAAAGAAAACAAAAAAGTGTGTTTAGGGAAGTAGATGAAATCAGAATGGTAGGAAGTAACAGTTGTTGAAGTTTGGTGGTATGTCAAGGGGGTTCTTTACACTTTTCTCTCTCCTTTATTGAATATGGAAAATCTACCTAATAAAGAAAATCAAGTTGTGCTATTTTAGAGGCCAAATCCTGGCAAAAAGCCTGGATTTTAGCCAGTATTTGTGTAAATCGGGGAGTCCTGGCTAACTCCCTTTTCTCCTGCTTCCCTGCCTTTTTCCATTTCTTCCATTCCTTCTGCTTCACTTGTCTTTTACTCAGCCACATTTTGCACCAGGCATCACTCTGGTGCTGCCAGCCTTACAAAACTTAGGCACTACTGTTGTCCCCATACAGGTGAGGAAACTGAAATATAGAGGGGTGAAATTTCTTGTCCACAAACCCACATCTGTCTGTCACTGAAATCTGAATTCTTAGGCATTATTTTATGCTGCTTCTCAGAAATAGGCCTTTGATTTTATAATTTTTCTATTTTATTTTTAATTTTGTTTATTAATAAATTTTAAACACTGAGTAAATCAAATGGAGTAGCATCTGTGTATGAGAAAGACACAAAGTGTCTTCCTTATTGGAATAATTACAAAGACCTGATCAAAGGCAAAGCAGTGATGAGTCTGAAATGTAGCAACTTTCTTCATACTCATAAAAAAGTAAAACTCTATAAATTGTAACTTTAAGCCCCCAAATAAGGTTAATTTATGCTTGCTCTTCAACAGCAATGTTGAATCATCTTTTTACTAGAAATGGAGGCCAGAGAAAAATGGCTGATTTCCTTTCTCTTGTGTTTGTAAAATACGTTTAGGACTATTGCAATAAGGAAACCCTCAAAAACTAACAAACAAGTAAAATCCTGAACTTCCCCCAAGCCACGGTTTGCTTTACTTTCTTGCAAAAGTATTTTGGCATTTGTAAAACCCAGGCGTGCCCATGGGCACGTGCAGCCATGTCACTGTCATCTGTCACGTGCGACGCTCTGGATGTGAGCAATAGCAGTCATCAGTCAGGGCATGATAGCAAGCCACATCACTGAATTCCTGCTGCAGGGCGTGCGGGAATCATAACCTCTGCTTTGTAAGATTTAGTGTGACTTTCCAAAGCACCTGCAGTGTGGTTCTTCGTGGCTGGTCCCACACGGTGATTTATGCCCTAGAGATGTCTGACTGAGAGCCTAGAAAATTATATTAATGGGTTTGACATTGTCGTTTCCTTCAAGAATCAAGGCACTAAATGTAGTCAGGCTAACTGACAAAATTTTGCTCATATCCAGGGCATGCCAGTGAAGGCACCAAAAATGGATAAATAATAAATATTGAATCTTGCTGTATGCCAGGAACTGTGCTAAGTCCTTTAAATACCTACTAATGTTTAACCCTCTTAGCAGTTTTGTTTTAGAGCTGAGGTGGCTAAAGCGCAGAGACGTTAAGTGACTTTCCCAAGGTTGCACACTTAGAGAATGGAGAATGGCAGAGCTCTGGAGTCAGGCTTTCTGAGTCCCCAGACTTTGCTGTCAACCCCTGTACAGTCTCAGAGCATCAGCAGGAAGTAATCCCACCCAGTAATCCACACTGCCATGGCTTGTCCCTTGGTGGACATGAGGGCACCTTCAAAACCTGGGTTATGTGCCGGAGTGCCATTTTATAGTTCTGCAGACTCGTGAAGCCAAACAGAAGGAGATGAAGAGATTGATGAAACACCTGTAGCAGATCTCTGGTATTTGATGTCAGGTACGCAGTTGTTGCTAGAACACAGGGTTCCAGAGTGATTTGCAGTCCAGTGGGAAAGCCAGTTGGCCTGGCTACCTTGCAAGACAGTTAAGGACATAAGAATGGATATTCATTCAAGACGACCAGAAAGAAATCAGGTCGGGAATGAAGACAGATGGCAAAGACATAGCATTTTGGTAGAAATCTAAAATTTTCTCCTGCTTAGTAAAGTGAGTATCTATTCTCTCTTGATTTATTAGAGAAGCATGGAAACTGCTTACTTTGAAATCCTAAAATCTTTTCGGGCCCAACTCGTTATTAAGGTGGTGTACCTCCCTCAAGGGTGGTATTTTCACAAATGCTGCTTCTGGCTTCAGTCACATATAGAGACATTGGAATGAGTCCAACGTGACGTTTCGCTTTTAAAAAAAAAAATAGGAACTATGTTTGCTAATGCATATGCTACAAGCACCTCTAAAAAATAACTTGCAGTTTGACAAGCCGTCTCTTTAGTATCTTCTCCTGGTCCAGGAGACAAAGTTTTAAAACTTAAATTTGATCAACTCCGTAACTTTGCAAGTAAGGACAAGAAGCTTGGCCAGCTTATATGATTTTGGAATATGCTTTAGCATTTATATCATAATTGAGAATGACTCAAACTGATTTTCTCTAATAAAACTGCAAAAACTTCAGAATTAAAACGATGTCTTCTCCGGAGGGTAGTAGGCTTGAGTTACCCACTGGTATCATCTTCCGGTCCTCGACCTGTGAGTGAGAAGCGAAGGGTGCTCTTTGGAGCTTCCTTCACACCTTCTTTTACCCTTTGGTATTCAACCACAAGTGCTTCTGGCAGCTTCTGGCAGAACAGGAAGGGAGGCCAAGGAGCAGATCCGTCAAAGCAGAGCGATTTGTGCACAGGAGCACTTTGGCGAATAAAAGAAAATAGATTTGAAGTTTTGGCAGTATGAGCAGTGATTATTAGAAACGCAAGCTCACGCTAATAGTATCAAACAGAATTTCGGAGGAATAGTGATACCCCACTTCATAGGTCATTAACTCAGACATATGTTTGGCTATCAGAGAGGAGCTGGGTAGCAGAGCAGACAAGATTAAGAACATTCAAGATCTAGTCCTATTTCTTGTGACGATGAACTGGTCACTTAGCTCTTTGGCCTTCAATTCGGTATGAAAGCCTTGCACTCGACCTCAGTAGTTATGGTCTACTTCATCCCAGTGGTATGATTCTAAGTTCCTGTGAAATACCCAGGTAAGATATGGGTGGAATACTAGTTTTGGTTTTGCCTTGAAAGAAAGTGTTGGGGAGGCAACAGAGAATGGCAGGGGTCACAGACCTAAAGACATTATCTGCCTGGCCTGTGTGGGCAGATGAGTGAAGTGAATTTGATATACGAGAAGTACAAATCCATAATTTATGTAAAACCCCTTACTTTAATGTTTTTTTAAGTTTATTTATTTTGAGTGTGGGGGGGAGGTCAGAGAGAGAAGGAGAGAGAGGATTCCAAGCAGGCTGTGCATTGCCAGTGCAGAGCCCGACCCAGGGCTTGATCTCACACACCCTGAGATCGTGACCTGAGCTGAAACTGAGAGTCGGTTAACCAACTGAGCCACCAAAGTGCCCCGTAAAACCCCTTATTTTTGAACATTGGCAAGTCCTTTCTGTTTGTTTTTTTTTAATACCCAGAACTGGAATTGTTAGATCATGTGGTTCTATTTTATTTATCTATTTGTTCACTTATTTAGTTAGTTAATTAGTTTAGTTTTTTAGTTTTTATTTAAATTCCAGTTAGGTAACGTGCAGTGTAATGTTAGTTGCAGGTGTGCAATATGGTGACTCAGCACTTCATGCAACACCCAGTGCTCATCACAACTAGTGCCCTTCTTAATCCCCATCCCGTTTCACCCATCCCCCTGCCCCAACATTGTCAAGTTTTTTTCATTTTTATCAAATCACTGTTCTTGGTGACACACAGCTGGCCAGTGGGCCTTCTGCTTTAGACTTCTGGGATGGACTTCAAATTTAAGGGGTAAAGGACACGGTTTTGGACTCTGACAAACCTGGGTTTGAACCTTAGCTCTGCCTTCTAATGTGTTAGCTTGTATATCTGTATTTAACTTCTTAGAATTTCAAGCTGCTGTATCGGTAGAAGTGAGAATGGCTGTACCTCTTTTGTTGGGTTTCCTGAAGATTACATGTTGCACAGTACTTAACACACCGTAGCCACATTCTAAATGTTAATTCCATTACCTTTGTCATGGTGGAAGGCCTCCTGTAATTTTTTTCATTCTCATCTTGATGGTGAGTTGCTCAAAATTTACAAAAGAATGCTATAGATGCCAGTGCTTTTTCGTAGATTTTGAAATCTCTTCAACCTACGTTTCAGTGGTTTAAAAATAAAGATTTCTTCTTTAAAAGACACCATTTTGGAAGGACACTTTTCCTATTTGCCAGTGGATATAGGAGGCAGTATAGGATGCTCTGTTACTCTTAAAAACTACTTTTGACAATGATGAAATATAACACTGCATTTCCTCCTTAGAAAAAAAATGTCTGGTGGTTGGAGACCCTGCTGTTACTGGTGGTAATTTCATAGTTTGATTATTCCCAAGGGAAATCTATTTTGAAAAGAATTTGCTACATGTCCTACTATGTACAGGGCACTATTCCAAGGGAATAATATAAAGATGGCTAAGACCTAATGCAGTTGTTACGTACAAGACTGTCTTGACTCTTTAGATTCCAGTTTGTACAGAATTGTGTATGAGTTCGCCTCAAGAGGCTACACAGGCCATCCCGTGATGTTGTTCAAGGTATCTTTGAAGTCTCCCTTTGGAATTTGGCTTTAGAGCCCTTGGTGCATTTTGCTGAAGATTTTCATGCTGATGGCATTCATCCTTAGAAGGTGGGTTTGATTTGATTCTGGCCAAGAACACTTCATGACTAAGTCTGCCACACAGGTGGTAATCAAACTGGCTAGAGTCATTTTTGGTTAAAAGATGGCCAGGACCATAAAGCAATATGACAAGCTTTTCTTTTTTTTTTAATGTCACTAAACTGATCACAGAGGTAAGGGTAGTTCCAAAAGAGGCATTCTGCAGGCGTGTTGCTCAAAACCAGTATCACTGGAATATATTTATAGCTTCCCAACAGGGCTGCTTTGAAAGAAGCAGGGTTCATCTGTCCCTGTGTGTAGTATGTCTGCTTAAAGATCCTCGTACTTAACCTCGTAGCAGACTGAATTTTGTTTTGTTTTTCCCTTTAAAATCGTATAGCATTCTCTCAAGCTCAGGGACAGATTTCCTCCAAGAAAATAAAGCAAATTAGATCCATTCTCAGAAGACTTTAATAGAAAGAAATACATGTTTATAACAAGTTCTTTAAAGCTGTCTGTTTTGGAAAGGATTGCCTCATTGTTGACCGTGATTATTCTACCATGATTTGGGGACAAATAAATTTCCTGTCAGAATGTTTAACAGTAGAAATAAAGAACTCTGTGGTGTGGCCTGTTGACCTCATTCATTCATTCCACTGATATCTTTTGAGGCTGACTGCATGCCAGGCATTATCAGGCACTTATCATGGTGATGGTGATGATAGATACGTTTCACCCCAGGGAAGCCTTATATGTAAGAATGTAAACTTACTCGATAAGTAACGTGAATATAATTAATAGTAGTATTATCAATTGTCCTACTCTTTTCTTAAAGGATAATTTGGAGTTTCATGAAGTGGTGAGCATCTCTGGTACATTTGAAATATTGTTCACCTTAGGACCATTGGAGTATGTCTATACTCTGCCGTGGCACCTGGTCACCACGTGTGTGGTCCCCCAGGTCCAAGGATCGATCTCAGGGCACCTCTTACTCAAATGTGTCATTGAGCCCTTGTTAGAATGATGTTTTTGGTTCTGCGGGGGAGGCTCCGAGGTTGTTGCCATGTTCCATCACCTCTTGAGGATGCTGTCTGGGGAAGGAGAAAGAGCAATGGCCCTGGAATCAGAAGACAACACTTTCCGGTCCCCGCTCTGCTCTCCTCAGGGTCATTTGACCTACCTAAACCTCAATTTCCTCACCTTCCGAGGGAGATCAGTAACCCTGTTTCTTCACAGCACTGTTGTGGGGCACTGCGGGGGCCTGGGTGTGTGAAAGCATTAGGGGGATGTTAGGCCTTGTTGCTGTTATTGTCCTTCTGATTATGACGACTCAGCGGCACCGAGACAGAGAGACAGACGTAGCTCTCCCTGGGAGCTCCTGAGACTTTGTTTCGCAGCCCTTAGCTCTTATCTCTTCTTCCTCCTGTGGGTTATTTGCATGTCTTAACTTTAGTAGCCAAGTTTCTCAAGGTCAGAGACTGTGCTGGTGGATGCCCCCAGCCCCGCCCCCATTCCTTCTATTTTCACACATCCTACATTGACAGAATCTCCTGATTTCTCAGAGTGGCCAAAGTTCTTGTCTGAGAGTCTGGGTTCATGTTTCTCCCCAAACAGAGGCTAAGAAGTACCCGGTGCAGTCACTTGTTTTCAGAATGTGGCTATTTTATCTCCAGAAAATTGCCCCAGAAGGTGAAGCCTCCAGGGTGGTCACTCCATCTTTCTCGAGTGAACTCCGCATGCCACCTTGATACAGCCTCCTCTGCGAGAACGAACCGGAAGTCATGGTATTCGACTTCCTATAGTGTATAATTTTAGAGAGAACATAAGGTGATGGGTTGGTCTGGAAGATCCAGGGCATGACTATGGAACACATGCAAAACAATAGTGTTAAGTATAGATTTTAGTTTTTGGTTAAAAAACAGGTGGGTTTTTTTGTTTGTTTTGTGTGTGTGTGTGTTTTGCTTTTTTAAATCACGTAGCATTAAAAATTGAAAGCACGTGAGTGGCTAGCTGGGGTGAGGGGTTTAGGCATGGTGGGAGGAAGGGATGGCAAAGGGGCAGGCAAAGACTTCAGGTGAAGATGGATATGTATATTATCTCAGTCGTGATGATGGTTTTACGTGTGTGTGTGTGTGTGTGTGTGTGTGTGTGTGTATCGAATTGTACCAAATTCCATACTTAAAATATGTACAGTTTATTTTATGTCAGGCGTACATGAAAAAAGTGGTTAAAAATTGTATAGCTTTATCATCTGGAAGGAGGGAAATTTTGGAAGAGATGTTTGCTATAGAGAATAGCCTTCTGGAAAGAAAAACCAAACATAGTTTTTCAGGTTCTTCGTGGGGTGGTCGTTGTCTCCTCTTCCTCTTCCCCCCTTCCTCCTACTCCTCCTCTTCCTCCTCTTTCTCCTCCTCCTCTTCCTCCTCCTCCGTCTCTTCCTCCTCCTCCTCCTCCCCCTCTTCCTCCTCTTCCTTTTCCTCCTCCTCCTCCTCTTCCTCCTCCTCCTCTTCTTCCTCCTCATTTTCCTCCTCCTCCTCTTCCTCCTCTTCCTCCTCCTCCTCCTTTTCCTCCTCCTCCTCTTCCTCCTCCTCCTTTTCCTCCTCTTCTTTTTCCTCCTCCTCCTCCTCCTCCTCTTCTTCCTCCTCATTTTCCTCCTCCTCCTCTTCCTCCTCTTCCTCCTCCTCCTCCT